>NW_027202408.1:192500-245124 GCF_024711535.1 Dipodomys merriami | reverse complement strand
GGAACATAGTTGGAGAGGGACTAGTAAGTCTTTTCAAATGAAAGACATCAGTGAATTTACTATAAGAGTCAAAGGCAGAGGAATTAAAATCCACATAGACATTGACTGCTTTCCTTTACCCTGACTTTCAAAATTCTTTACTTCTTCACATACCTCAAAAAGCCAACTGTTGCTTGACACCCGTGTCTCACCCCTGTAAGCTTAGCTACTAAGGAGGCTGAGATCTGAGGATCACGGTTCAAAGCCAGCATGGGAGGGAAGTCCATGAGACTCTTATCTCCAATAAACTAAAAGAAAACTGGAAGTGGCACTGTGGTTCAAGTGGTAGAGTGCCTTTATCAATTTTCCTAGGGAAAATTAATTTGTATTCCTCCAAACAGTCTGATGGTTGGCAAATGTTGTGAGCTCCCGAAGACACTCCTAGATGTCTGTCATCATTTCCAACTTCAAAACTTTTGCCTTCAATCAGGGTTTCTGAAGAACATCGATACAATCAAAGTTAATCAACACAGCTTTATTGTACTTGGTCTCATAAAAAATATAATAGCTCTACTTTCAATGAAGGAAATTAATGATCATGGCCTTGAGAAATGGCCCTTCATTTGAAATGTGTGTGTTCTATTACTGTCATAAATTTTCATGATGCTTTTTTTTCTTGAAAACAGTCGCTGAATATTCCTTCAGCAAACATTTACTGTGCAGTGTTGCAGGATACACTGAGTGTTGGGAGCCCAGAATTCCCTAAAAGTTCCACCCGCCTTATGTATTATGTACATAATAAAGTTTGAAAGTCTGGATCATTTTAGCAACTGAAGGAAAAATCATTTCTGAAAATATAAAAGTCTCTTTAGTATGAAGAATAGGCCTGAGGAACTTGTCTTCCTGGTTTCCAGCCAGGATATCTATCTATTTAAAATCACTAACATCAGAATATGTAAGCAAATGTTTAAGGGCATGAAATGAATACAACCAAGTATGTAGTATGCACATGTTACTTGGGTATGGTAGTTTCTATTTTATTCATAAAAATGGATTGAGAAAAAGATTATTCTCCCACATGAATGACAATGTCCCCAAATTGTTTCTTTATTACCCATTCATTATAACTCTAGCTTTTGTTGGGAGATGAGATCCTTGTTCAAAAAACATAACTGAGGGCCATTGTTACATTCTTCTTTCTGTCATTGTCAAAGATGTTTCAGAGAAAAGAGACCTACAAAGATATGAGTCCTGGCACATATTGTAAATGCCAGCATTGAATGATATCCCCATGGTAAGAAAGAGAAACTTCACAAATTTTCACACACCTGAACAACCCATCCTGTTGCTTTGCCTCTGAGCCAGGATGAGTTTTCCTATTTGTCTTTCTGTGGCACAGCTACTGTGGAAGGATGTGTCTTTTCCTTTATTTGGCAGATTTGGAGTCCTAACTCCTCTTTGCAAACATTCTGAGAAGCTTTCGCCAGGTCACAAGAAGTACAGATGAAATTTTCATCCCATACTCTCCCCTCACAGTAATCCTGTCCTGAAAAACTGCTTACTAAATAAAATGGAACAATGATTGGACAGTGATATAAACCTGAGCGAGCATTATCATACTAGTCATAACACCAGAGAGGAACAAGCAGAAGAATCATTATCTGAGTGTCACAACTATCAATTGACCTACTACACCACATGCTTAAGTGAGGCAATTAATAGATGTTTTGCTAGCTGCCAGTGGCTCATACCAGCAATCAAGCTACTCAGGAGACTGAGGTCTGAAGATTGTAGTTCAAAGCCAACCCAGGCTAGAAAGTCCATGAGATTCTTATCTCCAATCGACTACCAAAAAGCTGGAAATGGTGCTGTGGCTCAAGTGTAGAGTGCTAGCCTTGAGCAAAGCAGCTCAGGGACAGCACTCAGGCACTCAGGCCCCAGAACCAACACACACACACACACACACAAAGATAGATAGATGCTTCACGTTTTCCTGGCCACTTTCTTTTTCTTATGCTTCTTTGGTGAAGATTTTGTAAGTCAAATAATCTTGATGTCAATTAATATCTATGCTGTATTGGGCTTATTGTCCTCAGCTTCATCTTCCTTGCCTGTGGAATGAAGACATTTCTTTGCAAAATTCGTGCAGTGGGTGAATCCAGTCTTAGTGTTCAATGTACATGTGTGAAAATATCACCAGGGTAAATTGGGGGTGGGGTTGAGAGAAATGGAGAAGAACGATCTAAGTGGTGACATTGATCAAGATGTACTGTACTCACAAACTGACATGTTAAATTATAACTCTTTTGTACAAGTACTTAGGTATAATTTTTTAAGTAGAAAAAAATGAAACCAGTGCATCAGTGCAATCCATAACTCTGAGGTCTAGATTGTGCATAGCTGCCTCTTTTAAGAATATAGGACAGAGAAGAGTGGAACAAATCATTTCCAGAATACAAGTGATCAACTCTACCACGAAGTTAACATCAATAGTGATGCTGACATACATCCTTGATTTCATGCACAGAGAACACATTTTCCCCTAACTACCCCAGGATTTGGAACTCAGGGCCTAGATTCTGTCCCTGAACTTTCTCCTCCCTACCGCTCACCCCAAACACACAAGCTAGTGCTTTTACACTTGAGCCATAGCTCCAATTCTGGCTCTTTTCGTTAAATGGAGATGAGTCTCATGGATTTTCCCAGCCCAGGCTGGCTTCCAATCATAATCCTCAGATCTCAGGCTTGGATTATAGGTGTGAGCGACCAGTGTCCAGCGTGAGAACACACTTTTTCTCTGTAATTCTCCTCCCCAAAACCTCATAGCCACAATCTTAAGAGAAAAGATTGAGAGCCCACAACTGAAGAATATTCTGCAGAATGCCCTGTCCAATACTCCAAAAAAGGGGAGAAATACCATTTCTTTTCCTTTGGTGAAAACAATAGATGTTTGATTATTATATGACAATAATAATAGATATTATTATAATGCTCACAATATGTATTCCCATCCCCATTGCTACCAGGCTTGGTTATATAACGTACTTTGACAAATGACATATGAGAAGTGATGACATGTATCTTTTCTGAGTTTTAGTCATGTGGTTTTCACACTGTTCTCTTCCCTTGGGATCCTCCAGCAGGCAGTCTGAATCCCAGAATGGACAGCATGCTGAGTGGCAGTGGACATGGATTAGGCTTGTAGCATGAGATAGTAATCAAAGTTGTAAACTATTGCGTCATTGGAGTTGTTATCCCACCGTAAAATTAAGTTCACATTGAGGCCCCAGCTCTAGGTAATCTAGGCCTTTTTTGTCTCCATTCCCTCCTGTTCCCTTCTCATTTTTCCTGAATATTCTCTCTTCTACCAGCTTCTCCTCAGGTGACACCAAATCCTGAGTCTCCTTATCCTAGAAACACTTTTCAGGCTTAAGCATTGTGGCTTCCTTTCTTACATTTTCTCTTAGCTGTTTCTTCACTTTTTTCTTTCTGGAGTTTTCAGCCAGAAGCTCCCAAATGTGATGGAGCCTCAGATAAAATCCCTCTGCCACATCTCCCTTGCTTGCTTTCACTCATCTCATGTTGGCATACTACGAAACCAGAATAAGATGAAGTTCCAGAAAACCCTTTGGATAGAAAAATAAACCACCGCATGGGAAGTGAGGGTTGTTTTAGAAGAGATTGGGAGCTGAACACAGGCAGGAAGGCTCATGGCTGCAGCCTCAGCTGTCTTCTGAATCATTGCCCAGTTTCCATCTGTCAGTCTTTTCTCCAAAGTCAATGGGGCAAATTCTGCATTTCTTACGGACTCAACCACATTCACAGACCTAGTTAGGAATCCAAAATGACTTAAAATATAGACTCTCCACATCATAGAAATCTGTACCAGAGAAAATGGGCAGAAAGAACTTCAGTTAATCAGGTTCAATTCATTTTTACATGTTTATAATTTATTTTATTTTATTTTTTTGGGTCCGGTCGTGGGGCCTGAACTCTGGGCTGGGGCGCTGTCCCTCAGCTCTTCAGCTCAAGGCTAGCGCTCTACAACTTGAGCCACAGCACCACTTCTGGCTTTTTTTGTTTATGTGGTGCTGAGGAATCGAACCCAGGGCCTCATGCATGCAAGGCAAGCGTTCTACCACTGAGCCACCTTCCCAGCCCCACATGCTTATAATTTAACTGAGAGAACAATATCAAATTCACTCAGCCTTCATAAAATCAAAATATCAAAGCAACTACTTTTTACAGGAAGTAAATATTCACATCATAAATCGAGTTTCTAAAGGGGTGGTGTTCTCAGAAAGTAAGGAATTAGGGCTTAGGAAACATTTCAAACACATTTCACATCAGCATCAAGATTAAATTCATTAGCACAGGCTGCAAAAGTTGCTTACTCTCAGCAGGTAAGAACCTATCATTTTTTTCTGGCCGTTAGTAAAAAAAGATGGAAGAGTTTGATTTCCTTTTTCAATTTCAATCTTCAAAGTCACATTGTCTTCTAAGGAAGTCATTTATCTCACTCACCTGAAAATACAGAATATGTCTTCACAGGAGTGTCCTCTGGGCTTCAGGAAGCAAAATAGGAGGAGTGAAACAGGCTGCAAGGTGCTTGCAGGAATAGAATATGTTTGACTTCTTCCACAGCCAAGCTAGCTTTGAGCGCTTGTCCTTTCCACAACTCAGGTGGGATGCTGGTTATGTAGGAGGGGAGAAATACCATAGAGTTTCAGAAAAAGGTAAAAGAAAGGTGCATGGCTTTTCTTCTCAGAACAGAACCTTTAAATAGGATATGTTTTTTCTCTTCACAAAACACTTAATTATACAGTAATCCCCTTCACTGTATTCCCCTTCTGTAGTTAGTTACCTGTGCTCAACTCTGGTTTGAAAAGATTAAATGGAAAAAATCTCATATTTTGGAAGATATCACATTCACATAATACCTTTTTTCTTTTTTTCTTTTTTGTTTTTTTGCATATAAGGTCTCACTGTATATCTCTCTCATTATCTTCCTGCCTCAGCTTCTGTTTCCTAGGATTATATGTGTGCATTTCCACACCCATTTCACATTACATTTTTACAGCATATTGTTATAATTCTTCTATTTTATTAGTTACTGTTATTATTGTCTTACTGTACATAATTTATAACTTAAGCTTTATTGTAGCTATAATTGTCTGGGTAAAAGCATAGTATATATGGTCATCTTGGTATTTATAGGGTTGCTTCCAGAACTGATGAGCATACTAAAATCAGCATAGGCTCCAGTCTCATATAGAAAATAGCATAATATTTCATACAAAGTAAGTTACACTTTAAATCACATCAAGGTTATTTCTATTACCACCATACATATAACAGTATATAAATAGTTGCTATATTGTCTGCTTAGGGAGCAACAAACTTTTCCTATCTTAAATTTCTGGTTGGTTGAACCCCTAGATGTGGAAATTGTAGATACTGAGGGTTAACTGTATAAATTGCTTCATTGATTTCACGTGCTCACGTGGAATGCCTCTCCAGAGACTAATCAGGAACTACTATAAAGATCAAAAAGACAGAAACTTGACCTTCTTATTTTTCCATAATTACCCACTAAATAAAATATGAATAAGTTTGATTCTGTACCTCCTCCTCCTCCTCCTCCTCCTCCTCCTCCTCCTCCTCCTCCTCCTCCTCCTCCCCCTCCTCCCCCGCTCCTCCTCCTCCTCCCCCGCTCCTCCTCCTCCTCCTCCTCCTCCTCCTCCTCCTCCTCCTCCTCCTCCTCCTCCTCCTCCTCCTCCTCCTCCTCCTCCTCCTCCTCTTCCTCCTCCTCCTCCTTCTTCTCCTTCTTCTTCTTCTTCTTCTTCTTCTTCTTCTTCTTCTTCTTCTTCTTCTTCTTCTTCTTCTTCTTCTTCTTCTTCTTCTTCTTCTTCTTCTTCCTCTTCTTCTTCCTTGCACATGCTAGGCTTGGTATCTACCACAGTTCTAGAGCTTCTAAAAAGCTAGTTTGAGAATTTCACAATGTTTAATAATCAACACCAATTTCCGTTTTCTTTCCTAGGCTCCAAAACAGGGGAAAGTGGAGGAGGCATAAATGGGACAGTCATCTAGGGAAAACTTTGCTGACTATCATATTTTAATTTTTTGTTCAGTTGGAATTTAAAAAATATATAACCATATAATTTAAGTCCTATTTTTAAAAATTTCTTCATAGGAAAAAAGACCAACTAAACAATTTTTGTCCTTTTTATGTATAAAGCTCACAATGTTGTCTCTGTAATAATTTTTAAAACATTCTTTTGAATATGACTTCTACCATCTCCTTGGAGGCGAAGCTGAATTCTACATATTAAATATTCTAATCAATAACTAGGAAGTATAAATCAATAGAAACAATTAAAATATGTCAAACACAATAAAAAGAACAATTATCCATCAAACAGATGCTTATCATCTTGACAGTTTGGGAACAACAGTTTCAGAATGTACAGAAATACTGAAAGAACATCTTTTAATTCATAAGAAAGGGGAAAATATTAAAATATTAAAAACAAACATGCAGCAATAGATAATGCCTGTAATCCTAGATGCTCTGGAAGCTAAGATCTGAGTATCATAGTTCAAATCCATCCAGGGAAAGAAAGTCCTGTGAGACTCATCTCCAATTAATTACCAAAATGCCAGAAGGGGAGATGTGGCTCAAGTGAAAAAGCACAAGTCTTGGGCAAAAAAGCTCAGGGGCAGTGTTTAGACCTGATTTTAACCCCAAAGACCAGCGTGCATTTGCCCATACACACACACACACACACACACACACACACACACACACACACACACACACACACACATTATTGAAAGACAAATACCAATGCTTTTCCTAATGTATTGTTTCACAGTGTAATAGGACTTAAGGCATTAGTGGGTCTAGATTCCTACTATAGTATATATGTTTGAATAGGTTATTCAGAGAAAACTTTATTTGGAAAACTCTAATACTCAAATTGTAGCTTATTTTTTAAAATATGGGCGATGGACCAAGTATATTAATGACCAGGTATAGTTATATGGGATAAAACTCTGGCTTGATTTTAACATCATTATTTTATTTTTTTAACAATGGAAGAAAGATATTTGACTTGAAAGAGACACAGGATGAGATTCAGAAGAGATGGTGAGTCCATTCTTTGTAGAAATGGGCACATCAGACTTTTGAAGATATTATTCATTTTTTGGCATAAGACTTGATTATTCAAGTATGTGCAGTTACTAGATAAATAACTTAATATGGAAATAATAAATAAGTGTTATCAGTGCATACAAAACAATTGGTTCTGAACATCTATATTATGCAATGATTTGTACTGTTCATGTCACAGAACTGACTTAGAAGGCTGATTTAAATCAAATATATATATTTGGTCAGCGTTAAATCCTCTTTTCCAAATTCTGCCTCCTCGAAAAAAAAAAGGATATTACCTATTTTATCAGTAATCAGGAATAGTAAGTTATTTTAAGTATTTATATATTTTATCCAAGTATGATCCTCCAATATATCATTCCAGGTGCTAGAGTCTAACCATCATGGTGATGGATAGTCATATCCTAATGGAGAAATATGTAGCTTGCCCTGCTTGCATGCTCCCCAACCTTCCCTTCCATGGCTCTATATTTACATTTAGTAAAATTCACTCATCTAATAAAGTCAAGGACAATGGCAGCTCCTCCTTGAAGATTCTTCTGTCAAGAATAAGCAATCAATCATTAATTTGATAATATTGCATTATAATGCAGTCAAATATAGAAATTTTTGAGCTTTTTTCCATGAAATTTACTTCATGTGATTGTTGATTTATAGTTGGTGGTATTGGACTTAAAAAAACGTACGAGTTTCAAAGATTTAAATAAAAAGTTGCACATTGCCTTGTCTAGTGACAAATTAAAGAGAGAATTCTAGGTTCTTATATTCATCCCAGTGTGCTTTTGTTTCCTTGCTGGCTTTTTTCCTACAGTGATGACCACTTTCATTATTTGGCATAGCAAAGTTTTCTCATTTTTGTAGTCCTGATTTTATCATAGGTGTTATTTTCCTAAGCATTCTGCCCATGATAAATTAATCTATTATTATAATCACATCTTAGAACATTCATATTCAGTAATTATTCTTATATTCCTTAATAACATCTCATTATATTTTAAAAATTGTATTAATTTATATAGTCAGCAGTAGGGCTGAACTCAAGGTCTGACTGCTGTTTCTTAGCTTTGTTGCTCAAGGTTAGTACTAGATCACTTCTAGATGTTTGGTGGTTAATTGGACATGAAAGACTCATGGACTTTCCTGGCCAGGCAGGCTCTGAACTGTGATCCTCCTGAGTAGCTAACATAACAGATGTGAGCCACCAGTCCACAGTATATATAGCACATTACTTTTAACAATAGAAGAAAGTAATTTTACTATAGAAATTTTGTCTTTAGGAGAATTCTTTCAATGTTTGATACAAACTTTTACATGTTTAAATATTATTTTGGTATCACTGTTGGTTTTTATAATTTTTCCACTTTGTATTTGCCTGTATTATTTGTACATAGACTTTTTCACTGTTATTCATACATACTATATAACGCTATCACAATTCATCCCCTTTATCACTTTATCTCTTTTCTACTTCCCTCTTCTTGAAACAATTTCAACAGGTTTTATTGTACTCTTCTTACACACACACAATATGAACAGAATATGTAGAAGATAATACTGCACCCTCCCCCTCCATGCCCTCTTGTTTTATCTTCTCCCCTTCCACTGGTACCTCCCCTCAAACAGGTTCTGTTCTGTTTTATATTTCTGTCTTTCATTTTTACAGCATACAAGCAAAAACATATAATATTTTACTTTCTCAGCATATTTACTTTTGCTTAATATAATGGTATCTAGTTCTATCCGTTTTGCCATCAATGACATATTTTATTGCTATGTATAGTTGAAAACTCCATTGTGGATATATTTAAAATTTTCTCATGAATTTTATTTATATATGTATATATATATTGGGTCAGTCATGGGGCTTGAACTCTAGGTCTGGGAGCTGTCCATGAGCTCTTCAGCTCAAGGCGAACGTTCTACCACATAAGCCACAGTGCCAATTTTGGTTTTCTGGTGGGTAATTGGAGATAAGAATCTCAAGGACTTTCCTCATATTTTATCCTAGGATTACAGGTGTGAGCCATGGGCGGCTAGCTTAATTTTATATTTTATATATTTATCTATTTGTGTGCAATACTGGTGTTTGAACTTAAGGGCTTTCATTCTTGCTTGACCATTTTGCGTTGCTCACAACTGGTGCTCTACCACTTAAGACATGCATCCAGTACTAGGTTTCTGCTGGTTAGTTGTAGAAAAAGATCTCTCAGATTTGTATCCCTGGTCTGGTTCTGAACCACAATCCTCAGATCTCAGTCTCTTGAGTAGCTAGTATTAAGGGCATGAGCCTCAGGCAGCCAGAATAACTTTTATTTTTTATAAGTAGATTGCTTAAGATGTTGGCTTGGGTTTCCTGAGAGAAATTCATGTTTAATTTCTTGTTTCTTTTAAGGTTATCAAATGAATATCTTTAAATTTGCAAGATGTTACTATGTCAAATATGAAATAATATTTTTATGTTACTAGGTGGCACCAAGTTTCCTTTTAGATAGAAAATATTTGGCTGACTTCCAACCAAAATCTTTACATCTCAGCTTCCTGAGTACCTAGGATTGTAGGCATTGGTCACCTCTCCTGGCTGAGACAAATATTTTTGGTAAGGAAAATCACTGTGATGTGGAACATGAGACATGATGAATATAGACTAAACGGGAATATTTTGAAAGCTTTAACAAAACTGAAGTTATCACAAATTTGCAGGCTTCAGTGAGGAGAAAAATGACAAAGAAGTTAGAGAAGCAGAGAATTGGAGACTAAAGAAAAGTTAGTGAATAATTCCCTGTTAGCAGAACTACTGATGATTTCTTTTTAGAAAACTTCAGCTTGATATACTAGTACATGCCTATAATTCTAATTAATTATGAGATAGACACTGGATGTTTGCTGTTGGTATGGTAAAAATATAATACTGAAACTCAAATCTCTAAAGCAAACTGGTGCCATATGTTGATAAGAGAGGCAGAAGTTGGAGGACCACTGTTTGAGGCAGTTAATGTGAGACTATCTGAAAAGCAAACTAAAGCTAAACAAAGTGCTAGGGGTATGGATCAAGAGCAATTATCCAGCAAGTTTGAGGCCCTGAATTCCATACCTTCTACTGAGAACAAAAGACAAGGAAAAGGAAAAAGGTTCTTGTTACAATTTTCAAGATATTTTCTGTACAATTTTCTGCTATAATTTCCTTCTTCAATTGCCGTAAAATTTTGAGAAGTCACTTACACAAATGACTACCATTATTTGTGGAAATCAAGGGAAAGTCTTTGCAACCAGTTTTGTAAGACAGAACAACTCTGTAAAATTGAATTCAATGAGATGAAAATGAGAGGTAATGGTTTCATGAAAATGCACTTAATAGCTATGTGTCAGAAGTTGAGGAGCTCATTAAGAGGATTTACTTCCTAAAAGAACAGGAGGATTGAGTTGATTTTATATTAATTTTTAAAAATAGGTTAAATTTGGTTGGTATTTTAACACCTTTAAACAAGGTGTTAAGCCAGTAAAATTATTGTTGAGATTTTTATAAAAGCTATAAGACAATTGTTACATAGATTTTTAGAGAAGCTATTCAACAATTGTTGGATAAATCCCAACAATGCAAATATGTGTTCTCTGTCATCTGGTGGTGTTACATACCTCATCATCTAAGGTTGGGAGAATATTATCTTCATTTTCAGAATACAGAAATGGAGGCAAGAAGAAAGGTGGTGTATTTCTGAAGGCTGATGTGTAAATTACATTTGAGAATGAGCAGAAACCAGAATCCATGAACAGAAACCAGAATACATGGCTCAAATTCAATTCATTATTTGCAAACCTCGTGACTATACTAATATCTGAAACTCTTCTGCTGGCTGGGTAACATGGAACTGTTTCTTAGAGTTGTCATGTGTTGTTTTTGGTAAAAAGCTAAAAATATTGGTGCTTTATAAAATTAAAGAATATGCCTTTTGTAAAGTGTTATGCACAGAATATGAAACAAGAATTCCATGAACTCTGAAGTTCTTCATGCAGTTTTTCTTAAAATTATTCTTTGAAGAATCAAGATAGTGAAATTATTCACATTCCTTTCATTCCAGAAAGCATTATCTGAACACATTTGAGAAGACTTTCTACAACAGTCTTATAATATATGGGCTTTTGGTGTACTTATTTGTCTTCTCTCTCTATCTTCTTAATGGGGTTATTATTGTCTTATTCATGGGTTTAAGAGTCCTTTATATATTATGAATAAAGCAATTTGTCAAGATCTTTATATTTTGTTTCATTAGCAAAAATGCCTGCTATGTGATTGAACAGAAATTGATGACATCTTTGCCTGATTTCTGAGCAACTAGGAATTCTTTCATTCTAATTCAGTACTCTTTATCAGGTCAAGAAAGTTCCCATGTAATAATTTTGACAAATTTTTACCATTCTGATATTTTGAACAGGACAGAATTATTTTAGCGTCACAGCAGGGAATTCCCCTGTGACATGTCTCCTCTACAGGCATGGAATCCCCATTTGCAAACTGCTGATCATACTGGAAGCAAATTTTTGCTTGTTAGGAATATCGAATTTTTGGCCTATGTACTCAGGATTTTTTTCCCAGAAAACATAAATCCACACATAGATATTAGTCATAGCTACTTGAATTGGAATTAGTAATATTTTTATTCTTGATGTGCCACATCTCTATATAAAACTATGAAAAACACAGTTTGTAACAGAATAAACATGAGTATATCACTTAGAATGTGGGTATGGTTAGTAAACTCTAGGGGATTTTCTAATAGCTTTCAGACTTTTCATAAACATAAATGAGATGGTTTATACCTATAATCCTAGCTTCTTTGAAAATGGACATGTGGGTAGTGGGAGTTCAGGGTTAAGCTGGAAAACATACGAGACCTCCATCTCAGTCAATAAAAGCGGGGTGTGCCAATGTGTGGGTGTTATCCTACCTGTGTTGGACATCCAACTAGGAAGTTTACTATCCAGGTAGCCTAGGAATAAACAAATGCAAGACTCTACCTCAAAAATAACCAAAGCAAAAATTGCTGGATGTGGTATGATTCAAGGGGTAAGGTGCCTGCCTGGCAAATGCAAGGCTCTGAATTCAAACCCAAGTACCTACCAAAAAATGAAATAATATGAAATAATTCTCTAAATAACTACTCACTTAGTGTAATTATCTTATGTATTCTCCAAATAATCTTGTAGTGAAGGCATAGAATTGAATAAGCCAGATCAATATAATACTCCAAAATCATAGAGTGGCCCAGAGGTCAGCTTTATGATTATTCAATGTCTGGATCTTCCTGTTCTTAGATCCACAATCTTATGGGGGGGGAAACGAATGTATTTATTTACATTTATTTACACCCTTCATCCAGTTTCACATGTTGAAATCCTATCTCAAATGTAATGTTACAGAAGTGGGCTTTTGTGTGTATGTGGATGTTAATTAAGTCATGGAGGCAAGCCTTCATGAATGGGATTTAAATAAACAAAACCAAAGAGATTTCACTCCTGATCTTTAATACAGTGCATCACTCAGAAAAAAAATACTGAATATGCTGGCATTGCAATCTTGGACCTCCAGGCTCCAGAATGTAAAAATAAATTTAGTGTTTATAACCAATTCAGTGTCTGTTAATGTGTCATCATAAGTCAAAAGGATGAACAGTAAGCCAGCTGAAAAGGACTGTTGTGGTTTCTCTACCAAATTTCCAGAGTCCCTGTGATACTGAAAAATGTTAAGGCTCCTTAGGGAAAATGTTTTAAAACTGCCTTCTTGTCCAACTCTGACTTCACAAAGTTTGGAATATAAGGAATGACATCAAGTGCCCAAGATACCTAAGACAGGACACTTGATCCTCGTCTGCTTTGCTCTTCAGCACCTGGTACAAATTTACACTATATAAACAAGTCAACTAAAGGCAGTTATAATACATTTTAAAATGCATAGCCAGAAAACACTTTATAAACACTCTCTCATTATAGTCTCATTGGCTCCCATGTCCAAAATAGGAAACCAAGGCTTAAAGAGAGGTAGGTAATTTACCCAAATTTGCAAAATTGATATATTTGTACAGTTAAATGCAGACGAAATTGTATCCATACTTAGGCTGATATACCATATGCATTTGTTTTTCTGCAGAAATAAAAGGCTCACGAACTTTTTTTCCATGTTCTAAACTCATATGCACTACCGTGATATCTCTATCCTGGCTGCCCCCAAGTCATATCAGCTGAAGTTGATACATCTCTACCCACTCAAACACAAATAGATAAGAATTGGGCAACTGTACTTTTAAATCCCCATGCAGTAATAATGTGTATTTAACAGTATGAAATCCTGGGCTAGAAAATAAAACTTCTATGATGGTGCTAGGCCCACCTCACATATCTTTCTTTGTCTCTTCCTTCCTTCCTTTTTAGGGCTTGGGATTGAACGCACGGCCTTGTGTATATTAAGCAATTGCAACAAAACTAAGTTACATGGCAATTTCAATCGCTCCAATTTGATTCACTGCTACCCTGTTCCTGATACTTTGTATTACTTGGTCATAGTATTTGGAGACTACTAAACTTCATAAGCGTTTCATCTTTTTTACTCCCTTCCCATGTATCAAGACACTGTGCAAGAAAGAATTTCCTGACCTCCCCAGACAGAGTTCATGGATCATCATCAGGTTCTATTTTACCATGCATAGCACTCTATTATTACATTTATAATAACAACTCACTTAAATAATTGTTCTCTTCTTCAGACCATTGGTAGACGATTGTTCAATCCTATATTTTATATAACCAGGAATAGAAATTTTCTTGTCATGTTTTCCTCTTTTTGACTTGGTAAAATTTTCCTGATTTTGTAGAACTGTTTATTCTCCATGAATATTGTTTCAGGACATTTCTGCATAATGTCTATAATAAAATTAAGAAATTTCCAGCCAAAGAAGACAACACAGCATTCTAGATGTTAATGACTGTACTCTGGGTTCCTGTGCACTGGGCACTGCATTTGGCATCTCAGTTTTACAACAATGGACAATCTATATTGAAAGTTGCTTTTTTTTTGGTTTCCTATTTTGTGCCATATGAAGTATTTAAGGTGTATAGCCAGTTAATTGTGGAAGTATGAGCTGGTAATCTTTTCAAAAATTTTTTGTAAAGATACTGTATAGAGTTGTTACAATTACATGAGTAAGGTAATGAGTACATTTCCTATTGAGCATTGTTACCCCCTCCTTTGTTTCCCCCCTAAATTCCCTTCCTTCCCTATTTCCCAACTCCTCTTTCCCCCTACTTTCGAAGATGTGAAGTTCGTTTTCAACATAGTGTCTTGTACATGCCATTGTTACAATGGATCAAACTGAATCCTTGTTTCAGCATTTTGTTATTTCCCTGCCCCTCCCCAAATTAGAAAAATGTATATACAAGATGGAACCGGGGTCATATGAGCTGGTAATCTTTAGCCTTCAAATCTTAAAACAAAAACAAGCAATGCATGAAAAAAAATGTTCATAATGGAAATCTCAGCCTCCTGATTGATGCTCTGATTCTTCCATTAAAGTATAATCTTGTTAGAATCAAGTTCCAGGCTAAAATGTAAATACCCAGGGAAATGATGACATTAAGTTGCTAATATTTAATTATGCCTTCCTATTAATGAAATAATTTGGAAAATGTTTTTTAAAAAACTGGATAATACCAAGAAGGATTTTAGAAAAAGGCATTACAGTGGGTAAGGTGTGTAAAATTGTACAAAACTGGAACTACATGCTGGGAAAAGAACAACTTCACAGAGAGGGGTAACTTATTTTTTTTTAGATGAGGCAAGTTAAGATGGATTATTATGTAAGAAGAAAGTTTCTATTTGGTTTTTTCTAACAACTAGCAGAGACTTATCTGTTTATAAAAAATAAATACTAGAATGAAAAATTCAAAAGACCTTTAATGATGCATTTAATATTTTGGAGACAACAAAGATTTTCAGGGTAGAGACAGTTCAATAAACTATAGTATTTATAAGCACTGGACTCCCATGTAATCATTATAAGTGATGTTCTTAGAAGAGTGCAATTTCTTAGGATGTTATTAGATAGGAAATATATGCATGATATAATGCGATGTAGACTCACACCTGTAATCCTACCTACTCATAGGGGTGAGATTTGAGGATCATGGTTCACAGCCAGCCCCCATAGGAAAATCCATTTAACCATCAAAATGCCAATAGTGGAGCTGTGGCTAACCTTGGGGGAAAAAAGTAAAGCCGAGAATAATACGCAGGCACTGAATTCAAGTTCCAGTTTTGGCAACAAACAAATGAATAATCAAACAAATATGTCACCCCAAAGTTATATGAAAATATGTATATGCATATATGCATGGCAGAAGGTCTAACCGTAGTGTTCCAATATTCACCTTGTAGAAGTCCAAAATGGGAACAACATAAACATTTACTTAAAGAAAATCAAAAGTGACAATATGTTGGAAATGATCTTTACAACTTGGGGGGCATTGAGAAAGGGAGGAAAAAGGGAAGAAAAATAAAGGAGGGGGTAAAAAGTTAGACAAGAAATGTAATCATTACCTTACTTATGTAACTGTGACCCCTCTCTACATCACCTTGACAATAAAATTAAAATGAAAAAAACTAAAAAAAAGACAACCAAAAGCATTTACTTATGTTATTCTATTTAAAAGTATATTTTAAAAGAATTATTGGCATGTTTTAAAGTTCTAATGCATTGCCCTACTCTACTGGATTATACTGGAATATGGAGAGAATTATTTACACATGAGTCCATAAGTAAGGACCCCAATGTGATTGTTTCTAACGTATTTATAAGATGATTTATTTGTTGCTTTGTATGTCCCTTCCCCATGGTTAACCCCTGCTTTCACTGTATTTGATGTTGTTATAATTTATGGGGGGGGGAGGGAAAAAACAAATCGTTTAAATAAGGATACAGGTGGACCCATTGCAACAATGAGATGTACAAGCTGTTATGTCGAAAAATGAACTTTACAACCTCGGCAAGGGGTGGGGGAGGGGGCCCGGAATGGGAAGGGATGGGAAGGGGAAACAAAGGAGGAGGCAATTGCTTGATAAGAAATATACTCATTATCTTGCCCATGTAATTGTAACCCCTCTGTACGGTATTTTCACAATACATTTTTTAATTAAAAAAAAGAATTCCACAAAGAAATGCCAACGTGGACCAAAGGGTCCTACCCATAATACCTTGCTTCTACAGCAAATCACACAATCCCCCAATCCACATAATTTGATCATTTAAAGGCGATTGATGAATCAACTTCTCCATTTGTAGAAATACATACCTGTGACAAGGATGGAAAAGGCACCGAAAGCCAAAATGAATGTTACACAATTTTGTGGAAGATTCCATAGATAAAGGAATGTGTCCCACACATTTCCAACTCTCAGTCTGGGAAAGTCAGTCATCCTTACCATACTAATAAAAACACAAAAATGCTAACTGTAGGATTCAAAAAGATTGCATGAGAATATGTGTTCATTGTGACAGCACAGTAACTTCAGTGCAAATTACTGTGTCTCTGTTTCCTTGCCTTATTCCCAACTCATTCTTCAATTCTGAAGGGGAGATTCTGGGGAGCCAGTTCTCTTTGCTCCAATAATTAATGAAAGGAAACAGGTTATTGGAGATAAAATTTCTACACATAGTTCTTGGAATCTCATTCTTTATTAAGCTTACTGAGTACTAATGGGATTATAAAACACAAGAACGTCTTAATTTTTCCACTAATTTTTTAAATGCCTCTTGTAAGAAGAATCAAAATTAACGAAAGAAACACCTCAGAAACCTTATAAAGATATTTGTGGTGTATGGATGCCAGGAAAATTAGAAATGTCACATGTAAATACCAAATGATATTTACAAAGCACAAACTCTAATTCTTCTGTGAGCTAATGTGATAATTACACATTTAAACATTCCAACAAAATCACCATTGAGAATACCACAGCCAATTTCAATCACAAAAGAAAAGCTGCAAAGAATTGCTAAAATTTTCACCTATTCATTCCTAAAGTTGAGACAGTTGACTCTGCTGCTGTTGACTGTTTGATCCTTTTCCTCCTCACAAATAAATGTGCCTATGTAGAACAATTTATATCTATACATTAAGTTAATGGGTGTCTAGCCTTTCTAGTCTGATCTTCAGTCTGAGTAGAAACGATGGAGCATAAGTAGTTTATGAACATGGACCATCCAATAACAAGCAGAAACACGCTCTAAACCAATTCTAACAGAAACATCTGTGATAATGGAAATATTCTATATATACATTCTCTAACAGAGTAGCCACTGACTATATATGGCTACTCCATCTCAAATATGAATAGTGTCTGAGAAATTAATTCTTCCAATTTCAGTTAAATGAAAATTTTTTTAATTTTAATTTTTTATTGTGAAAATACTGCACAGAGGGGTTACAATTACTTGGGCAAGATAGTGAGTACATTTCTTATCAAGCATTGTACCCTCCTCCTTTGTTTACCCTTCCCATCCCTTCCCATCTTTCCTCCCCCCACCCCATCCCACCCCCACAGGTTGTAAAGTTCGTTTTCGACATGACAACTTGTACTTCTCATTGTTGCAACAGGTCCACCTGTATCCATATTTAAACGACTTATTTTTCCCCTTCCCCTCCACAAATTATACCGACATCAAATACAGTGAAAGCAGGGTTTATCCTGTAGGGGAGGGACATACAAAGCAACAAAGAAACAAATGCGTTAGAAACAAATGTATGAAAGACAAAAACATTTAAAATACATATTTTAGGGTTAATTTTCCTAACATCACATTATCTGAACTTTTCTGCTTGACTCATACATATACTAAATAATGCAAATAAGGGAAATGATGGGACCTATGTTTGTTTGGGCTTGGCTTACTTCACTTAACATAATTTTTTCCAAGTTTTTACATTTCCTAACAAATGGCGTAATGTCATTCTTTCTGATGGAGACATAGAATTCCATTGTGTATATATATACCACATTTACTTGATCCATTCATCTACTGAGGGGCATCGGGGTTGGTTCCAGATCTTAGCTATGGTAAATAATGCTGCAATAAACATAGTTGTGCTGGTAGCTTTAGTGTGGTCTTGTTTGTAAACATTTGGGTAAATGCCCAAAAGGGGGACTGCTCGGTCACAGTGGAGATCTATGTGAATTCTTTTGAGGAACCTCCATACTACTTTCCAAAGTGGTTGAACAAGTTTACACTCCCACCAACAATGAAATAAGGTTCCCTTCTGTCCACATCCCCTCCAGCAACTGTTCTTATTAGACTTCTTGATTTATGCCATTCTAACTGGGGTGAGGTTGTATCTCAATGTTGTTTTGATTTGCATTTCTTTTATGGCTAGGGAGGTTCAACATTTCTTCATGTGTCTATTGGTCATCCTTCTTTATTCTTCAGAGAAGTTTCTCTTTAAGTAATTAGCCCCCTTATTTACTGGGCAGTTGTTTCTTTGAGGATTTGTTGTTGGGGAATTTAATTTTTTGAGTTCCAAGTGTATTTTAGATATGAGACCCTTGTCTGTTGTATGGCTAGTGAAGATCTTCTCCCAATCCGTGGGCTTTCTATTGATCTTGCTAGCTATGTCCTTTGCCATGCAGAAGCTCTGCAATTTCATGAAATCCCAATATCCCAATTGTCCAAACTTTCTTTGATTTGTTGTGTTTCCAGGCCACTTTTAAGAAAATTTTGGCCTGAGCGAAGGAGACCTATGGTTTCTCCTATTCCATCCTGAATTGTTTTCGTTGTGTCTGCTTTGACTCAGAGGTCTTTGATCCATTTGGGGTTGATTGTGGTGCAGGGTGATATACAAGGGTCTAGCTTTAGTTTTCTACAAGTAGTTAACCAATTTTGCCAGCACCATTTACTGAAGAGGCTGTCTTTCTTCCATTCTATTTTTTTTAGCTCTCTTATCAAAGATTAGATGGTTATAGGTCTGTAGGTTCACTACTGGGTTTTCAATTCTATTCCCTTGGTCCTGAGGTCTGTTCTTATGCCAATACCAAGCTGTTTTGATTACTATGGCTTTATAGTAGAGTTTGAAATTTGGTATTGATATTCCTCCAGCAGTGTTCTTTCCGTTGAGGAGCGTTTTTCCTATTCAGAGTCTTTTATTGTTCCATATGAAATTTTGGATTGCCTCTTCTATTTCCTTGAAGAATGAGGTTGGAATTTTGATAGGTATCGAAGTGAATTTGTAGAGAGCCTTGGGAAGTATTACAATTTTTATGATATTAATCTTTCCAATCCAGGAGCATAGGAGTTTTTCCCATTTTCTAAGTTCTGTTTTGATTTCCTTTTTCATATTTTTTAAGTTTGCATCATAGAGGTCCTTCACTTCTTTGGTTAAGTTAATTCCTAGGTATTTTATTTTTTGTGGGGCTATTACAAATGGATTTGCTTTCCTAAATTCATCCCCACATTGCTCATTGTTCTCATATAGAAAAGCCATTGATTTGGGGGGTTAATTTTATACCCAGCTACTTTGCCAAAATTTTGAATCAGCTTGAGTAATTTGGGAATGGGGTCTATGGGTTTCTTTAAATACAGGATCATATCATCTCCGAAGAGAGAGTTTTTTTCTTCTTTCTCCCTTTGGATCCCCTTTATGTCTGCATCTTGTCTTATTGCTGTAGCTATGCATTCTAACACTAGGTGGAAGAGAAGTGGAGAGAGTGAACATCTTTGTCTTGTTCCTGAGTTATGAGGAAATGGCTTTAGTTTTTCACCAGTAAGTATAATGCTGGCTGTAAGTTTGTAATATACATCCTTTATTGTATTGAGGAATGTTCTATGGATTCCTAATTTTTCCAGAAACTTCATTATAAAGGGGTGTTGGATCTAGTCGAATGGTTTTTCTGCATCTATTGAGAAAACCATGTGGTTCTTATATTTGTTCCTGTTGATGTGATGAATAATAAAAATTGATTTGCACATATTGAACAAGCTTTGCATCCCTGACAAGAACCCTGTTGATCATGGTGTATGATTTTTTGAATGAATTGTTGAAGTCGATTGGCCAAAATTTGGTTGAGAATTTTTGCATCAATGTTCATCAAAGAAATGGGTCTTTAGTTCTCTTTCTTTGATGAGTCCCTGCCTGGTTTTGGGATGAGGGTTATGATGAATTCATAGACTGTGTTTGGTAGTGAACTTTCTCTTTTAATTTCATTGAAGAGTTGGAGAAGTATTCGTGTGAGCTCTGCAATAAAGGCCTTGCAGAATTCCGCTGTAAAACCCTCTGGTCCTTGACTTTTCTTAGCTGGGAGGTCTCTTATTGCTGTTTCTATTTCATTGCTTTATATGGGCCGGTTAAGATGGTTTAACTCATCTTGGTTTAGTTTTGGCATGTCAATATTTGCTAGGAAAAGGGCCATTTCTGCCAAGTTCTCAAAATAATTAACATAAAGTTTGAGAAGTATTCCCTTAAAATTTTCTGAATATTGGTGTTTTCCGTGGTGATGTTTCCATTCTCATCTCTGAGTTTTTTTTATTTAGGTGTGTTCTCTTCTTTTTTTGATAAGATTTGCTAAGGGTCTGTCAATTTTGTTAATTTTTTTGAAGAACCAACTCTTTGTTTTGTTGATTTTTTTCTATAGTTTGTTTTGGATTCTAATTCATTTAATTCTGATTTAATGTTAATTTTTTCTTTCCGTCTACTGGAATGGGGTTTATCTTGCTGCTCTTTTTCAAGGAAGTTCAGATGTCTCATTAAATTGTTGGTTTCAGATCTCTCCGATTTGTTGAGGTAGGAACTCAGAGCTATAAACTTGCCTCTGAGTACTGCCATTCCTATGTCCCAGAGGATCTAGTAATTTGTGTGCTCAGTTTTTTGAATAGCATGAACACTTGAATTTCTTTTCTAATCTCTTCCATGACCCACTCGTGATTCAGCAGTGTGTTATTCAGCCTCCATGTGTTACCGGACTTTCTTTGGTGGCTTTTGGTGTTGAGTTCTAATTTTATTCCCTTGTGGTCTGACAGAATGCAAGGTATAATTTCAATGTGTCTCAATTTGGACAATTTTGCTTTGTGGCCTAAAATGTGGTCTATTTTAGAAAATGTTCCATGTGTATTCTGATGCTCTTGGGTAAAATATTTGGTAGATGTCTGTTAAATCTAGTTGATCTATGCAGTTGTTTAGATCTGCGGTTTCTCTGTTGAGTTTTTGCGGAGGTGAGCTATCTAGTGGGGAGAATGGTATGTTAAAATCCCCAACAATTAATGTCTTTGGATCTATGTGGGATTTGAGGGAAAGTAGTGTTTCTTGGATAAATTTGTGAGCTCCGTTGTTTGGCGAATAGATATTTAGAAATGTAATATCCTCCTAAAGGAGAGAAACCTTAATTAGTATGTAGGGACTTTCTTTATCTCTTCTCACAAAATTTAATTTGAAGTCTATTTTTTCTGATATTAGGATTGCAACTCCCGCCTGTTTATGGGGGCCATTTCCTTGGTAGATTTTGTTCCAACCTTTAACATTGAAAATGTTTTTGTTTTTACGGTGAAGATGTGACTCCTGCAGGCAGCAGATAGAAAGGTCTTATTTTTTAATCCAACTAGACAGTCTATGTCCCTTAATTGGAGAGTTAAGTCCGTTAATGTTAAGAGATAGGACTGAGAGGTAATTGGGAGTTCCACCTTCTTGGTGGCTGCGAAAACTGGGTTCTTCCTATGGTTCTTGGATTCTCAGTTTGGGTGCAGTTTCGTGGCCTCTATTGTGGTCTTGTTGGTTTTCTATGTGTAAGACATCTTTAAGAATCTTTTGCAGGGTTTCTCCTATTCCATCCTGTAATGTTTTCAGAGTGTCTGCTTTGAGTTCAAGGTCTTTGATCCATTTGGAGTTGATTCTGGTGCAGGGTGATATATAAGGATCTTGCTTTAGTTTTCTTCATGTAGTTAACCAATTTTGCCAGCACCATTTACTGAAGAGGCTGTCATTCTTCCATTCTATTGTTTTAGCTTCCTTATCAAATATTAGATGGCTATAGGTCTGTAGGTTCATTTCTGGGTTTTCAATTCTATTCCATTGGTCCTGAGGTCTGTTCTTATGCAAATACCAAGCTGTTTTGATTACTATGGCTTTATAGTAGAGTTTGAAATTTGGTATTGATATTCCTCCAGCAGTGTTCTTTCCGTTGAGGAGCGTTTTTGCTATTCGGGGTCTTTTATTGTTCCATATGAATTTTTGGATTGCCTCTTGTATTTCCTTGAAGAATGAGGGTGGAATTTTGATAGGTATCGTGTTGAATTTGTAGATAGCCTTGGGAAGTATTGCCATTTTCACGATGTTAATCTTGCCAATCCAGGAGCATGGGAGGTTTTGCCATTTTTTAAGTTCTGTGTTGATTTCCTTTTTCAAGATTTTAAAGTTTTCATCATAGAGGTCCTTCACTTCTTTGGTTAAGTTAATTCCTAGGTATTTTATTTTTTGTGGGGCTATTACAAATGGAGTTGCTTTCCTAATTTCAGCCACACTTTTCTCATTGTTGGCATACAGAAAAGCCATTGATTTTGGGGGGTTAATTTTATAACCTGCTACTTTGCCAAACTTTTGAATCAGCTTGAGTAATTTGGGAGTGGAGTCTATGGGATTCCTTAAATACAAGATCATGTCATCTGCAAAGAGGGAAAGTTTTATTTCTTCTTTCCCTATTTGGATCCCCTTTATGTCTGCATTTTGTCTTATTGTTGTAGCTAGGCATTCTAATACTAGATTGAAGAGAAGTGGAGAGAGTGGGCATCCTTGTCTTGTTCCTGAGTTAAGAGGAAATAGCTTTAGTTTTTCACCATTGAGTATAATGCTAGCTGTAGGTTTGTCATATACAGCCTTTATTGTATTGAGGAATGTTCCATGGATTCCTAAATTTCCAGAACCTTCATCATAAAGGGGTGTTGGATCTTGTCAAATGCTTTTTCTGCATCTATTGAGATAACCATGTGGTTCTTATTCTTGCTCCTGTTGATGTGGTGAATAATATTAATTGATTTGCGTATATTGAACCAGCTTTGCATCCCTGAAATGAATCCTGTTTAATCATGGTGTATGATTTTTTGGATGAATTGTTGAAGTCGATTGGCCAAAATTTTGTTGAGAAGTTTTGCATCAATGTTCATCAAAGAAATGGGTCTATAGTTCTCTTTCTTTGATGAGTCCCTGCCTGGTTTTGGGATGAGGGTTATGATGGCTTCATAGAATGTGTTCGGTAGTGAGCTTTCTCTTTCAATTTCATTGAAGAGCTGGAGGAGTATTGGTGTGAGCTTTGCATTGAAGGCCTTGTAAAATTTCGCTGTAAAACCATCTGGTCCTGGACTTTTCTTAGCTGGGAGGTCTCTTATTGCTTTTTCTATTTCAATGCTTGATATGGGCCTGTTAAGCTGGTTTAACTCATCTTGGTTTAGTTTTGGCATGTCAATATTTGGTAGGAAAAGGTTTTTTTTTCTGTCAAGTTCTCAAACTTATTAGCATAAAGTTTTGAGAAGTATTCCCTTATAATGTTCTGAATCTTGGTTGTTTCCGTGGTGATGTTTCCATTCTCATCTCTGAGTTTATTAATTTGGGTGTGTTCTCTCCTTTTTCTGATAAGGTTTGCTAAGGGTCTGTCAATTTTGTTAAGTTTTTCGAAGAACCAACTCTTTGTTTTGTTGATACTTTCTATAGTTTTTGTAGATTCTAAATCATTTAATTCTGATTTAATTTTGATTATTTCTTTCCGTCTACTGGATTGGGGTTTATCTTGCTGCTCTTTTTCAAGGAGGTTTAGATGTGTCATTAAATTGTTAGTTTCCGATCTCTCCAATTTGTTGATGTAAGAGCTCAGAGCTATAAACTTGCCTCTGAGTACTGCCTTTGCTGTGTCCCAGAGGAGCTGGTAATTTGTGTGTTCATTTTTGTTGAATAGCATGAACATTTGAATTTCCTTTCTAATCTCTTCCATTACCCACTCATGATTCAGCAGTGTGTTGTTCAGCCTCCATGTGATACCCGACTTTCTTTGGTGGCTTTTGGTGTTGAGTTCTAATTTTATTCCCTTGTGGTCAGAGAGAATGCAAGGTATAAATTCAATGTTTCTGAATTTAGACAAGTTTGCTTTGTGGCCTAAAATGTGGTCTATTTTAGAAAACGTTCCATGTGCTGCTGAGAAGAACGTGTATTCTGATGCTGCTGGGTGAAATGTTCGGTAAATGTCTGTTAAGTCTAGTTGATGTATGCAGCTGTTTAGATCTGCGGTTTCTCTGTTGAGTTTTTGCCGAGTTGATCTATCTAGTGGGGAGAGTGGTGTGTTAAAATCCCCAACAATTAATGTCTTTGGATCTATATGGGATTTGAGGGAAAGTAGTGTTTCTTTGATAAATTTGGGTGCTCCATTGTTTGGCGAATAGATATTTAGAATTGTAATATCCTCCTGAAGGAGAGATCCTTTAATTAGTATGTAGCGACCTTCTTTATCTCTTCTCACGAATTTTAATTTGAAGTCTATTTTATCTGATATTAGGATTGCAACTCCCGCCTGTTTATGTGGGCCGTTAGCTTGGTAGATTTTGTTCCAGCCTTTAACCTTGAAAATGTGTTTGTTTTTACGGGCATGATGTGACTCCTGCAGCCAGCAGATAGAAGGGTCTTGTTTTTTAATCCAACTAGACAGTCTATGTCGCTTAATTGGAGAGTTCAGTCCGTTAACGTTAAGAGATAGGACTGAGAAGTATTTGGGAGTTCCTGCCATGTTATCCACCTTCTTGGGGGCTGTGAAAATTGGATTCTTCCTAAGGTTCTTGGATTCTCAGTTTGGGTGCAGTTTCTTGGCCTTTTTTGCGTTCTTGTTGGTTTTCTATGTGTAGGACATCTTTAAGAATCTTTTGCAGGGCTGGTTTGGTGGAGATGTATTACAGCATGTATTACAGGATGGAATAGGAGAAACCCTAGGTCTCCTTGGCTCAGGTCAAAATTTTCTGAATAGAGACGCGGAAGCACAACAAATCAAAGAAAGGTTGGACAAATGGGATTGCATAAGATTGCAGAGCTTCTGCAGGGCAAATGACATAGCTGGCAAGATCAATAGAAAGCCCACCGATTGGGAGAAGATCTTTACTAGCCATACAGCGGACAAGGGTCTCATATCTAAAATATACTTGGAACTCAAAAAATTAAACCACCCAAAAACAAATCCTCAAAGAAACAACCGCCCAATAAATAAGTGGGTGAAAGACTTAAAGAGAAGCTTCTCTGAAGAAGAAAGAAGGATGGCCAATAGACACATGAAGAAATGTTCAACATCCCTAGCCATAAAAGAAATGCAAATCAAAACAACATTGAGATATCACCTCACTCCAGTTAGAACAGCAAAAATCAAGAACTCTAACAACAACAGATGCTGGAGGGGATGTGGATAGAAAGGAACCTTACTTCATTGTTGGTGGGAATGTAAACTTGTTCAACCACTTTGGAAAGCAATATGGAGGTTCCTCAAAAGACTTCACATAGATCCCCCCTATGATCCAGCAATCCCACTTTTGGGCATTTACCCAAATGTTTACAAACAAGACCACACTAAAGCTACCAGCACAACTATGTTTATTGCAGCATTATTTACCATAGCTAAGATATGGAACCAACCCAGATGCCTGTCAGTAGATGAATGGATCAAAAAAATGTGGTATATATACACAATGGAATTCTATGCCTCCATCAGAAAAAATGGCATTTCCCCATTTGTTAGGAAATGGAACGTTTTGGAAAAAAATATATTAAGTGAAGTAAGCCAGGCCCAAAGAAGCATAGGTCCCATGGTTTCCCTTATTTGCAATATCTAGTATAGGTATGAGTCAAGCGGAAAAGGCCAGATAATGTGATGTTAGGAAAATGAACCCTTAAATATGTATTTTAATGTTTTCGTTTCTTTCATGCATGTGTTTCTAACGCATTTACAAGATTATTTCTTTGTTGCTTTGTATGTCCCTCCCCCACATTGTAACCCCCGCTTTCACTATATTTGATGTCAGTATAAAATGTGGAGGAGATGGGGACAAACAAGTCGTTTAAGGATTCAGGTGGACCTGTTGCAACAATGAGAAGTACAAAATGTCATGTCAAAACCAGCTTTACAATGTCGGTGTGGGGGGGGAGGGGGGTATAATTGTGTGGGGGGAGGGGGGAGGCTGGGAAGGGAGGTGAAGGGTAAACAAAGGAGGAGGCTGCAATACTTGGTAAGAAATATATGCATTATCCTGCCCATGTAATTGTAGCCCCTCTGTTCAGTATGTTCTCAAATAAAATAAAATTAAATAAAAAAAATAAAAAATAAAAAAAGAATCTTTTGCAGGGTTGTTTTGGTGGAGATCTATTGTTTCAATTTTTCTTTGCTATGGAAGGTTTTTATTTGGCTTTCAGTAATGAAGGAGAGTTTAGCTTAGTAGAGAATTCTTGATTGATAGTGATTTGTTTTTAGTGCATGGCATACATCATTCCAGGCTCTTCTTGCTTTGATTGTCACTGCTGAGATATCTGAGGAGATTCTAATTGGTTTCCCTTTATATGTCATTAATGTTTTTTCCTTGACAGCTTTAAGGATCTTTTCCTTGGTCTGAATTGATCCTATGTTGATTATAATTTGACAGTGGGATGTCCTATTCTGGTCTGGCCTATTTGGAGTTCTAAAAGCTTCTTGTATGTGAATAGGCCTATCTTTTTGCATGTTTGGGAAGTTCTCTGCTAGGATCCTGTTAAACAAATTTCCTTCACCATTAACTTCTGTTTCTAGGTGCTCCTCTACAACCATTACTCTTAGATTAGGCCTTCTGATGGTGTCTTCCAAGTGTTGGATAGATCTCTCATATTTTTTGGATTTCTCTTGGATGGTTGTGTGTTCTTTCTCTATAATGTTTAGGCTCTCTTCACTCCCCGAGATTCGATCTTCTGCATGGTCTCACCTGCTGTCGAGACTTTCTACTTTGTTTTTTATTTTTTTTCCTTCTAGTTGGTCAGCTTCGATGGCTTCAAATTCTTTGTTGAAGCTTTGTTTTAGATCTTGTATGAAGTTCTTTACTTCCTTAATTTGGTGATCATTGTTTATTCTCAAATCACTTAGTTGATTGGTTATGGTTTCCTTGGACTCCCATTCCTTCTCTTATTTTCTATTCAGCATTCCCTTTGTGGGCTCCCTGACTTCCTTCAGCTCTTTGTTAATTGATTCCCTGAATGCCTTTAGTGATCTTTCTGTATTCTCATCCTGCTCTCTCAATTCCTGTATTACTCTTTGATTAGCTTCCTCCGGTTCATGCGATTCCTGTAGTTCTCTTTGAGTGTTCTCAGCCTGCTCACTCCATTCCTGCCTTTCCCTTTGAGTATTCTCAAGCTGCTCATGCAAATCCTGTATCAGTTTTTGAGTACCTTCCTCACGCTTATGATATTCCTGTATAAACTTTTGGATTGTTTCCACTCTCTCCCTATCCTGCTCATACAAAATTCTTGGAATGTTTTCAATCTTTTCATTTATCATGTTTGGCAGCAGTGTTCGTAGAGCTCTTTGGGAACTCTCTTCTGGATTATTCATTATCTGTTATCTGTTCTGTCCCCTGATTATCATGAGTGGGATTTGAGATACCGGGACTTGCAATTTTTCTTGTGTTTTTCCGGCTAACTCTGCCGATTTGGGATGAAATTAACACCAGTTTTGTGCTAGAACCCTATCTTAAGGCAAGCATCAACCAAAGTCTATATTTGCACAGTCAATATTCTGCAGATACAATCTAGTTCAACAGATACATCTATTCAACATCAAACAACTATATATTAATGGGCTACAAACCACAAAGAAGAATTTGGAAAACCACAAATTATTAGGTTTAGGAAGAGTTGTGGGTAAAAAATAGGAAGAGTGATGTGGGATGGCACAGTGAGTGTTAACTAAGTCCTAATCTCAAACCAGGAAATAGGTTGGATAGGATGAAAGTAGAGAGATAGAAAAAAAAGAAATAGAAAGGGGAAAAAAGAGACCATAAAAAATAGAAAAGTAAAAATTAAAAATATTATAGAGATTCGTAAACAAACTATTCAGAGAAGAAAATGAATTTAATGAGAGAAAGGGAGGGATATAAAGGAGATTTGAAAAACTTAAAAATAAAAATACTTAAAAAAGTATATAGGTATAAAGAGGTAGTACTGCTATTAAGGAATTTAAGTCTAAGAGGTTTCGAATTGAGTAATAAATTTGTGGATTAAGTGTCTACACAATGGGGGATAACGTCTAATAATTGACTACGGGTTTATCTGAGGATGTGCAGAACAGCAATTAAGTCACATAAAGAACGAAAGAGAAGAACAGATGAAAAGGATAAGAAAGAAAGAAAAAAGATCAGAAGTTCAATAGAGCTAAACAAAAACAAAAACAAACACAAAAAAGAGAGAAAAACTCACACTCACTTATAACCCTAAAATAAAATTCTAAGAGGAAAAAAAATTACTATAAAACATTTTTTTTCAAAAAAGGTAAAAATTAAAGATTAAAAAATTTTTAGAAACAAAATTTTTTTTATAAAATATAGAACAAAAAATTCTTTGACTTTTTTGGGAAGGGTGGGAAAAATCCTGTATCTCCCTTGTGTCCATAACCAGCCCCTTGTTGGAGTCTCTGGTCTGCTTGTGTTCCTGTGGCTTGGTTGGTTACTTAAGTCAGTTTCTTTGAACAGACAGAAAAATGCTCTGCAACCCTCCTCCCAGGTTAGTTCAATGGGAGGGAGGTCTGCTTTGAGTATCACAAAAGAGGGAGATGGCTTTTTCCTTGGGTTTGTAGGTGCTGTGATGAGGCTAGGTTCTGGGTAGAGTTGACGCCTTTCAGCAAACAGTAGCTTTTCCTGGGGGCTGATTTGTGAGAAACTCACAGAGCCCAGCCTGGAGCCATTCTCAGGGTTTCTGTTTACTGAATTTCAATTGATTGTCAAGGCTGCTAAAGGGAGGGGCAGCCTCTGGCTCTGATTACCCAGTGAAGAAAGCCACTCCTAGGGCTGGCGCCTGAGCTGGGTGACTTTTCCCTGTGTGGAGCTGAGTCTGGCAGGTCAGGTTAGGCTCTTTTGTCCTGCTAGATGTCTCTAGATTTATTCCAAGGCCTGAGTTGGTGCTAGCAGCTCCACCAAGCTTTGTCGGTATCCAAGATGGAGATCTCCGGTACTGGGGGGGCGAGGGGTGGCCTTCCCTCCTCTGCTCCCTGAGAAGGAGTGAGGATGTTAGGCTGCTATGCACGCCGAGTCTTGGTTCCTGGGTAGTCTCTGGTCTGTGAACTGCAGGATGAAGATGTCTGCTCCTTGTCAGTTCTTGCTGGTGTTGTGTAGAATCCGCTCATCCACCTCGTCTGGCTGCTTCGTCCTGGTCTCTTTGTGATTCAGGTATGGCGGCTGCTGTCGCTTCCGCCACCACTGCTGCTGTGGCGGCGGCTGCTGACAAGTGCTCAGGGCTGTCTCCTTGCCTGTATTTTCTCTCTCTGGCCTAACTCTCTGTGTGATGGCACACTTGGCGTGATTCTCTGGCTTAGTACTGTTCACTGGAGCTCTGAAACTGCTTTCTTATGTGAGAGCCTGTTTAGCCTCCAGCTTCTCCTCTGCCATCTTCCCCTCGAAGCCTTAAATGAAATTTTATGTAATGAGATTCATCTACTCACTGGGAACTGGACAGCTCAGTTTCCAAATTGGGAAGCTGAAATTCTCAAAAACATAGTGATAAAATATAATCCAAGCAGGGCGCTAGTGGCTAATGCCTGTAACACCAGTTAATAAGGAGGTTAAGATCTGAGGATCATGATTCAAAGCCAGCTCAGGCAGGAAAATCTGTGAGCTCTTATCTCCAATAAACCACTAGAAAACCAAAAGCGGCACTGTGGCTCAAGCGGTAGAGTGCTTGCCTTGAGGTGAATAGTGCAGGGACAGCGCCCAAGACCAGAGTTCAAACTCCACTCCCAACCAAACACACACACACACACACACACACACACACACACACACACACACACACACACACACACACACACAATCCAAGTGAAGAAGGTTCCATTGGATACTAACTGCATGTCTGTGAATTATCTAAGTTTTTCTCTCTTATAGCAGTTACCACTCACTTAGATTGACAGCGGGAGGAAAGGCGTGGGAGATAAACACAAGCTACTTGGGATACTGAGAGCTGCTCCTTGAAGGTAAGGGTTGTGCACGAATCTTTTCTATATTTAGTAGACATCAAAGTGTGTAGAATCCTGTAGTTATAAAAATGTATTTCAACATGTACAACAGATGCTCTGTTTATCAAAATAGGAGAGAAATCAGACAGGTGGATTCTATAAATATACAAGCAATATATAGAAAATTTGCTACATTCTATTCCATGATAGGCTCTGGAATAAACTTTGGTTTTCTGTACATACTAGGTAAATATTCACACACTAAAAAACAGAAGTGTAATCCTTTATTACGGTTAAAATATATAGAATATCTTAATGAAATGTATTTGTGGACCTATTTTTTCCTTAATTTCTTCCACTCCTGCATTAAAAATGGCTCTAAGAGAAAAGTTTCTAGATGTGTAAAATATGAACTCCATCTATTTCGTTTGTTGAATTTGTACTTTAGATAGGATTTAAGTCCTTATTTCATCTTTAGGCTTAGGGCTAGGAAAAGAATAAGTAATCTCAACAGATTGTCATGCCTCACTTTTAAGGAGAGTTATGTATTTATCAGGAGAAATATGTATTGGTCTTGGTAGCTAGGAAACTTCAAGAAACAAAAGAAAAAGAACAATTCCACAGCAGTCTCAAGTATTTGCATATCTTCAAGTGAACATTAGTTGCTCTTTATTCTATAGTATATTTCAAGGATAGTTTTACAACCTATTTCTAAGCTATTGTCATCCTCCAGAGTAAAGTTCAGGCATGCCTATTGCTCATTATATAGATCGCAGTTGCTCAAACTCAGAACCCATTTTTTGTATAGGTTTCACCTGGCTACCTTTACCTCACTCAGTAGCACTGAGGGCTGGGAGATTTATTTCAAATATTTAAATACACACAAACACACACACACATCACTGGCTTTCACTATTGCTGTAAAAATTAAGTCCCTTTTGTCCCTTACCCAAGAGTATCATAAATCGTGTACCATCCATGAAAATGTGACAAGTTCATTATTAACTTGCAAGTAGGTTAAATCTCTAGCCTCATACAATTCTACATATTCATATGAAGAAAAATATATACCTAGAGTTTTGGTGTGCTTCTACATTATGAAGCTCTCAATTTTCATTTTTTTAAAAAATACATTTTTATTGTAAAAATAATGTACAGAGGGGTTAGAGTTTCATGAGGAAGGTAATGAGTACATTTCCTATCAAGCATTGGAAGGCAGCTCAGTGGTAGAGTGCTTGCCTTGTAGGCATGAGGCCCTGGGTTCAATGCCTCCGTACCACATACACAGAAAAGGCCAGAAGTGGTGCTGTGGCTCAAGTGATAGAGCACTAGCCTTGAGCTGAAGAGCTGAGGGACAGCACCCAGGCCCAGAGTTCAAGCACTATGACTGGCAATTAAAAAAATCTGTATCAAATTCATCATATTTGCCCTATTTTAGAAATTGGAAGTCACATATTTCCATCAGAACTAACTATATTTAATGGTACAACTTTCTACGGTGTTTTTAGGACCTAATAATTTGTGGATATGCCCCAAGGCTTTTTACTAAAAGCTGAGGGAATAGGTCCAAAAATGGAAGCCGATAAACAGTCAGAGCATTATTATGTAGCTTTAGTTCACTGTTACAAAAGAGGAGTGCAAATCAATATGATGGTTCATCGTTACAGGACCAGAAGACATACTAGAAACTAACATCAGAGAAGAGTCAGTCACTGTAGGAAAACGCAAACAGGATGCACCAAAGGATGCAATCATCAGTGTCCAAATAAGCAACACAGAATGGTATAAAGTCATTGCAAGCATATATTTGATGAGTGGTTCACATAAGAATATATAAAGAACAACATCCCAACAATAACAAACAACCTGATTTTACACTGTGCAAAGAATTCAGATGTTTCTCCAGAGAAGACAATTAAAATGTTAACATGCACATAAAGGTGTTTAACGTCACTAATTACTAGGAACGTGTAAGTCAAAACAATGAAGAATATGACCATTTCATATGAATTAGGATAACTACAAAAAACAAAGTAACAATACTGACAAAAGTGTGGCAAAATTGGAACCTTTCTATGGGAAACAGTATGGCAACTTTTCCAGCAATTCAAAACAGGATTATTCATGCCTGTAATCCTAACCAGTCAGGACAAGAAGCTGAAATCCAAGGATCATCGTTCCAAGCTAGCCTGAGTAGAAAACAGGAAGTGGACCTGTGTTTTAAAGTGGTAAAACACTAGCCTTGAGGAAAAGTTCAGAGACAGTGACCTGGCCCTGAGTCAAGCCCATGACAGAAAAAAAAATGAAAGGAAGGAAAGAGAATTGTCATATGATCCAATGACTCCACTTCTGGGCATATACTCTAAAGATCTAAAAGCAGGGTCTTGAAGAAATCTTTGAGCACTCATATTCATTTTGTACAATACTAAAACATGGAGGCAATCCAAGTGGCCATCAACAAATGAATACATAAAATAAATGTGGTTTATACATACAGTGGTATATTACTTCAACTTTAAAAAGAATTATTTTGTGACAGATGGTATATTATGGCTGAATCTTGGGGACACTGTACTACATGAAATAAGCCAGTCATAACAAGATCAAATATTGCATAATTCTACTTATATCAGTTACATAGAACAGTCAAATTGATAGAGACAGGAAGCAAAATCGTACTTGATGGAGATCTTGAAGCAGAGGAGAGTGGAAAATTATTTAATGAATATAGATTTTAATATTGGAGGATGATATCAGTGTGGACATTGAACTTGTACAATATTGTAAATATACTTACTACTATGTTGTAATCTTAAAATGATTAAGATAATAAAACCTGGGAGAAGAGAAGGAGAATGATGAAAGGGTAAATATGATCAGGGTACATTGTATGCCTATGTGGATATATCAAAATGAAATCCACTTATATAACTAGGTAATGCTAATACAAAGTGTAAAAAGATGATCAATTTTAAATTGTTTGCATTTGACCACAATTTCTGGAAAAAAAAAAGAAAAAAACCACCACAGGCTGGGAAAAAAATTTAAATTTCCAGTAAGCAATAAACCTGGGTTCAAAACTATATCTCACTTAAGTGTGTGAAGCTGTTTTGTAATGTAATGAGAGAAGGCTCAGGAAAATCACCCCTTTTGTACAAAAATACATAGTGAATTTGCCGTAATTTGGATGTTATCATACAAATTTTAAAAATATAATAGCATATGTAGCATCTGAGATATGTTTCCTCTTTTTCTTAAGCTTCAAAGTAGTTTCTACTTGCACACAAAATGCATCATCTATTCTGCTTACAAAACAGTAAAACATTACAGGTGAGGTCTATAGCCCTTAATATACATAGCAATACATCTGAGGTGCCTACCATAATATCCACCCTTCCTTTCTGAATCAATAAAGACACCTTTCCATTTAACTGAACACCAGGCTAAGTAAAATAGTGATAACATTTCCCAATAGTGATAATATTTAGATAACAATACAGAGAAAAATTTTTGGGAGGTTATTGTGAATGGGGTTGCTCCCTTTATTTCCCTCCCTTCTTGTACATTGTCAGTGTACAGGAAGGCAACTGATTTTTGTGGGTTTATTTTGTATCCTGCTACTTTGCTGAAGTGATTTATGATTTCTAAATGGATGGAGTTCTTGGGATCGAGAACGTATAAAATCATGTCGTCTGCAAAAAGGGATAGTTTATCTTCTTCTTTTCCTATGCAGATCCCTTTAATATCTTTTCCTTGCCTTATTGCCCTGGATAAGGGTTCCAGGACTATATTGAAGAGGAGTGCAGACAGGGGGCATCCTTGCCTTGTTCCTGATTTTAGGAGAATTGGTTGTAGCTTTTCCCCATTACGTATAATTGGCTATTGGTCTGACATAAATGGCTTTTATTGTTTTAAGAAATGTTCCTTTTATTCCTATTTTCTCCACAGCTTTTAGTATGAATGAATGTTGATTTTTATCAAAGGCCTTTTCTGCATCTGTGGCGATAATCATGTGATTCTTGACCTTGGCTCTGTTGATGTGTTGGATTACATTTATTGACTTATGTATGTTAAACCATCCCTGCATCTCTGGGATGAAACCTACCTGGTCATAGTGTATTTTTTATGTGTTTCTGGATTCTGTTAGCTAGAATCTTATTAAGGATCTTTGCATCTGTGTTCATCAAGGAAATTGGCCTGTAATTCTACTTTTTGGTTGGGTCTTTGCCTGGTTTGGGGATGAGTGTGATATTGGCATCGTAGAATGGGTTTGGGATAGCTCCCTCCTTCTCTGTTTCTCTGAAGAGCTTGAGGAGTATGGGTAATAGCTCTTCTTTAAAGGTCTTATAGAATTCTGCTGTGAATCCATCTAGTCCTGGGCTTTTTTTTGTTGGAAGACTTTTGATAACTTCCTGTACCTCGTTGTAGGATATTGGCTTATTTAATTGGTTTACTTCTTCTTTGCTCAATTTGGGCAACTTGTATTTCTCTAAAAATGCATCTATTTCTGCCAGGTTTTCTTCCTTTAGAGAGTATAACTTTTGAAAGTAGTCCGTTAGGATTGTTTGGATATCTTGGGTACGTGTGGTGATTTTTCCCGTAGCATCCCTAATCCTGTTAATAAGGGTTTTCTCTCTTTTTTTTTTAAATTAATCTTGCCAACGGTCCATCAATTTAATTTATTTTTTCAAAGAACCAGCTTTTTATTTGGTTAAATTTGGCTATAATTTTCTGGTTTTCTAATTGGTTAATCTCTGCTCTTAATTTGGGTATCTGGCTCCATCTAGTAACTTTAGGTTCCATTTTTTTCTTGTTTTTCTAGCTGTTTTAATTGCAACATGAGATTATTTACTTGGTCTGTTTGCATTTTCTTGATGTGGGCACTGAGAGCAATAAATCTGCCCCTCAGGACTGCTTTTGCTGTGTCCCACAAGTTTCTTTGCGAGGTGTTTTCATTTTCATTGAGTTGTAGGAAAAGTTTTATTTCTTCTCTGATCTCTTCTGTTACCCAGGCATTGCTAAGAAGTGTGCTGTTCAATTTCCCTGTATTAGAGAAATTTCTGCAGTATGCTTTGTTATTGAGAACTAGCTTAATTCCACTGTGGTCAGATAGGACACAAGGGATTATGTCGATCCCTTTGTATTTGCTTAAGTTCTTTGCATGAACTATGATATGGTCTATTTTGGAGAAAGTTCCATGAGCTGCTGAGAAGAATGTATACTGTGTTGTTTTAGGGTGAAATACTCGGTAGATGTCAGTTAATTCCGCTTGAAGTATGGCCTCACTTAATTCAGTAGCTCCTTTGCCAATCCTCTGGTTGGTGGACCTGTCCTTTGGTAGAGTGGTGTGTTAAAGTCTCTTAGTATTATCGTATTGCAGTCTATTTTATTCTGTAAGGTTGAGAGTATTTGTTTAACCTATGTGGGTGCACCAATATTTGGGGCATATAAGTTGATGATGGTAATATCCTCCTCTTGGATTGTTCCCTCTATTAATATGTAGTGTCCGTCCTTGTCTTTCTGTACTGATTTTAATGAAAAGTTTATTTTGTCAGATATCAGGATAGCTACACCTGCTTTCTTACTGGGGGAATTTGATTTGTAGATCCTTTTCCAACCCTTTACTCTGAATTTGTTTGTATGTTTGGCTGAGTTTTTGGGGTTATGAAGATATAGTGTCGTTTCATCTGCACAAAGGGATAGTTTAACTTCTTCTTTCCCTATGAGGATCCCTTTAATGTCTTTGTCTTGCCTTATTGTCCTGGCTAATTGTGCCAGGACTATATTGAAGAGGAGTGGAGAGAGTGGGCATCTTTGCCTTGTTCCTGATTTTAGGAGAATTGGTAGTAGCTTTTCCCTATTACTTATAATATTGGGTATTGGTCTGTCGTGTATGGCTTTCATTGTTTTAAGAAATGTTCCTTCTGGAAGTGGCGCTGTAGCTTTAGTGGTAGAGCACTCGCCTTGAGCTGAAGAGCTGAGGGACAGCGCCCAGGCCCAAAGTTCAAGCCCCACGACCGACAAAAAAAAAAAAAAAAAAAAGAAATGTTCCTTCTGTTCCTATTTTCTCCACAGCTTTTAACATAAATGAATGTTGTATTTTACCAAAAGCCTTTTCTGTGTCTGTGGAGATAAGCACGTCAATCTTGACTTGGCTTTGTTGATGTGTTGGATTACATTTATTGACCTATGTATGTTAAACCATCCCTGCATCTCTAGGATGAAGCCCACCTGGTCATAGTGTATGATTATTTTGTGTGTGTTTTCTGGATTCTGTTAGCTAGAATTTTGTTAAGGGTCTTTGAATCTGTGTTCAAGGAAATTTGTCTAATTCTCTTTTTTGGTTGAGTTTTTGCCTGATTTGGGGATGAGTGTAATATTGGCGTCATAGAATGAGTTTGGGATAGTTCCCTCCTTCTCTGTTTCTCTGAAGAGTTTGAGGAATATGGGTATTACTTCCTCTTTATAGGTTTTATAGAATTCTGTTGTGAATCCATCTATTCTTGGGCTTTTCCTTATTGGAAGACTTCTGATTGCTTCCTGCATCTCATTGTGACATAGTGGCTAATTGATTTACTTCTTCTTTGCTCAGTTTGGGGAACTTCTGTTTCTGTAAAAATGCATCCATTTCTGCCAGGTTTTCTTTGTTTAGAAAATATAACTTTTGAAAAGACTCCTTTAAAATTGTTCAGATATCCTGGCTACTTGTGATTTTTCCTATGGCATCCCTGATCTTGTTAATTTGGGTTTCCTCTCTTCTTTTCTTAATTAATCTTGCCAACGGTCCATCAATTTTACTTATTTTTTCAAAGAAACAGATTTTTGTTTTATTAATTTTATCTATTATTTTCCTATTCTCTATTTCATTAATTTTCAGCTATTAGTTTGATTGGCTTTGTCTAGTAACGTTGGGTACCATTTTTTCATGTTTTTCTAGCTGTTTTGATTGCAATATGAGATTTTTTATTTGGTCTGTCTATTTTCTTGATGTGGGCACTGAAGGTAATAAATTTGCCCCTTAAGACTGCTTTTGCTGTGTCCCACAAGTTTCTTTGTGATGTATCTTCATTTTCATTGAGTTGTAGGAACTTTTTAATTTCTTCTTTAAGTTCTTCTGTTACCCAGGTTTTTCATAGAAGTGTGCTGTTGAATTTTGATGTATTTGAATAATTTCTACGGTTTGATTTATTATTGAAAAGTAGCTTGATTCCACTGTGTTTGGACAGGACACGGGATTCGGTCCATCCCCTTGTATCTGCTTAAGTTCCTTGCATGAACTATGATTTTGGAGAAAGTTCCATGAGCTGCTGAGAAGAATGTGTATTGTTGTTTTAGGGTGAAATACTGGGTAGATTTCAGTTAGTTCTGCTTTTGGCTTCACTCAATTCAGTAGCTTCTTTGCCAATCCTCTCTTTGGTAGACCTGTCCTTTGATGAGAGTGGTGTGTTAAAGTCTCCTAGTATTATAGTATTGGGATCTATTTTATTCTGTAAGTTTGCTTAACATATTTTGGTGCGCCAATGTGTGGGTAATATAAGTTAATAATGGTAATATCCTCCTCCTGGATTGTTCCCTGTATTAATATGTAGTGTCCTTCTTTGTCTTTTTCTATTGATTTTAATGAAAAGTTTATTTTGTTAGATATCAGGATAGCTACTCCTGCTTTCTTACTGGGGGCATCTGATTGGTAGATCCTTTTCCAACCCTTCACTCCGAGTTTGTATGTTTGGCTGAGAAGTTGGTCTCCTGAAGGCTAAAATGGATGGGTCATGTTTTCTGATCCAATCTGGAGTTCTTTTTCTTTTGATTGGTGAATTAAGACCGTTAATATTAAGAGATAATACAGAGATGCATTGTGGTCCCTGTCATTCCCTGTTTCTATAAGATATTCTTCTTTCCTTTCCTTCTGTGCTTGCTCAGTTAGAATTCTATTAAAGCCTGTCTGGTGTGGGTCCCTGTTCCTGGTTGCTTTCTTCATGTTGTGTTCCCCCTATTGTATTCTTTGTAATGCTGGCTTAATGTTTATGTATTGAGTTAGTTTTTCTTTACTTTTAAAGTTTTTCAGTTCTCCATCTACTGTGAATGCTAGCTTTGCCAGTTATATCAGTCTGGGTTGGCAGTTATTGGCTCTCAGGGCTCGTATGGTACTTCCCCAGGCCTTTTTTGCATTCAGTGTCTGTGTGGAGAGATCTGCATTGATTTAATTTTTTCCCATTGTAGTATACCTGCTTCTTCATTTTTGCTGCATGCAAGATTGTTTCCTTATTTTTCAGATCTACCATTTTTTACTATAATGTGTCTAGAAGTGTTTCTCCTGGGATCTTGCTTCTTTGGTATTCTATATGCTTCTGTTATGTAGGTAACTTGTTCTTTTTTGAGATGGGGGAAAGTTTCACAGATTATCTTTTTGAATAGGTGTTGCATTCGCTTGCTTTGATATTCCTCACTTTTGTCCACTCGAATTATATGAAGGTTAAATTTCCTGGAACTATCTGCTTGCTCTTGGATTTCCCTTTGGCATAATTTAAGTGATTTTTTTTTCCATATCTGAGATTTTTTTGGTCCAGTTGGTGTATTCTGTCTTCTGTATCTGACACTCTACATTCCGTTTTGTTCACTCTGTTAACTACAGCTTCCATTGTGGTTTGCATGGACTCATTTCTGGATTCAATGTTGGTTCTCCAAGTACTAATCTCACCTCTTAATGAGGTGTGTGCTACCTCTATTTTTGTACTAATCTCACCTCTTAGTGAGGTCTGTGCTGCCTCTGTGTTTGTACTAATATCACCTTTTAGTGAGGTGTGTACTGCCTCTATTTTTGCATGCACCTCCTGTGTGATACCTTGCATCACTTTCAATATTTTGTCCCTGTGTTCTTTAAATTTCTGGTCTATTTCTCACTTTAATTCTTGAGTCATTACCTCCTGCATCTCTTGGATGTAACTTTGTCTTCCATTCCTGCTTTGCTCCCACTGGGCCTCTCCCCTGGGTAGCTGCTGGCTTTTGGGGGTAGCTTGCTATACAGGGTGTTGATAAGGCTTGTAATTTTTTTTCTGTTATTTTCAGGGATTATTGGAGACTAATCTGAAATTTTGTTTTGGTCAATATATGTCTGCTTTGCTTGGTTGCTGTTTCTGTGCTGGTAGAGAGAGTTTGTACCTGCCTGGTCTCAGTTCTGTTGTTGGCCAACCTCTAGCTTCTACTCTGACCGATGTAGGGTTCTGTTCTCAGCTCTCTGCTGTAGAACAATGGCAGTTCCCACCTATAGAAGGGTTGAGCAGCCTAGAATGTTCCTGTTTATTCCAACAGGTGCTCTTGGTGAGATCGGATGTGCTGGATGTACTCTCCCATTTGCTGGAGTCTGCTATGGGCTCCTGATTTTTTTTGGCCGGTTGTGGGCTTGAACTCTGGGCCTGGGCGCTGTCCCTCAGCTCTTCAGCTTAAGGCTGGTGCCCTACCATTTGAGCCACAGCACGACTTCTGGCCCTTTCTGCATATACGGTGTTTGGGAATCAGATCCAGGACCTCATGCACACAAGACAAGCACTCTAATCCTGAGCCACCTTACCAGCCTGACCTCCTGACTATTATCAGGTGCTGGCGGCCTGCGTTGTCCAATAACCAGCCTAGGATATATGGGTCGGGTTCTGGTTGGGTTTTTGCTTCTGGTTCTCTTGTGCTGGACCCCTGATCTTTTGCTGTCAGAGGCATGATTCCAAGGCGGGTGGAGTTCCTTGTTTCCCCCCCCCCTCTGCTGAGGCATATGCTAAGCTTCTGAATTCAGTTGGGAAGAGTTGGTTGTGTTGCTCAGGCACTGGATCCCCAGGCCTTGTCCCGGCCCCTGCCCTGGGGCATGCCAGTTGGACCTGTGCTGCTGTGTATTCTGCCTAGGTTACACAGCCTGGAGTACACATTTCAAATTTCTTCCACTGTAGGCTGTTTTGACCCAGGGGCACTGTTCCTGGCTTGGGCATTTGCGCTCCCTTCCAGGGGCGCTCTTGCTCTAGCCTGGCCAGCTGGGTGTGCTCCATGGGCTGGTGGAGCTCTCAAACTATTCCCAATTTTAGTGGATCCTGTGGGGGAGGAGTCTGGGTCAGGGTCTGGGGATTCCCACCAGCTCTGGTCTCCTTTGAGGGATACACTGTCCCCTGGGGAGTACTCACCCTGGAGTTAGTTGTTGTTTCTGTGTGATGTAGGTCATTGGTTGCCATTGCAATCAGAGTTCAGTTGAGATGGTTGTGGGCTGGGCAGGGAGGTGATGGCTCTGTGTGTTTCACCTCAGTCTCTGTCTCTGTTGATGCTGTTTGGGTTGGCGCCACTGGATGGACCTCCGGCCAAGGAGTTGGGGAAGGGGTAACCAGTTAATGAGATAATAGTCTAACAGACTTTCTTACTCAGGTTGTCTTTAAACCTCGATTATCAGATCTCAGCCTCCTGAGTTGCTACGATTACAGGCATGAGCCACTGGCACCAGCTTTTTTGAAAAAGCAACAATTAATAAGGCAGATACCTTAGATCATGCCTGTAATCCTAGCTACTCTAGAGGTTAAGATCTGAAGATGATGATTTGAATGTAGTGGTGCAAAAACGTTTGTGTGAGTCTTTTATCTCCAATAAACTGCTCAAGAAAATCCAGAAGTGAAGCTTTGGCTCAAGTGGTAGAGTGCACTCTTGAGCAAAAAAGAATCTCAGGGACAGCACCTAGATCCTGAGTTCAAGCTCCATTTCTGGCACACACACACACACACACACACACACACACACACACACACACACACACACACACACTGAAAAGTAAATAGACAATGTGAAGAAATCAAGGACAAAAAAATTGAATATTGTAAGGACTTTTGGGTTTAGAGGCATGACTCAGTTTGTAGGACAATAGCTAATGATTGAAACTTTCAGGTACCAAGGACTTAAAAAAAAGAATTATCTGCCCTGTATTTCCCTTTTTTCATATTCTCATTTGGGAACTATTTTCTTTTTTAAAAAAACCAAATATTGCTGTTTTAGTGGTGATATACAGCATGGTTACCTTTCTCTATGTCAGGTAACTAGTACATTTTCTTCCTTTTACCTAGTCTCATCTGTTCCCCCATTCTCATCCATTTCCTCCCTCCCATCTAGACCCTCGAGTTCCATAGTTCACTTTCAACAATGTCCAGTACAGCCAGTGGGCTCTACTGCTGCAATTTTTCATCCATTTTCCACTGATTCTGTACCCTTCCCCTATCTTTCCTTAGATGTGCACGCATATTATATAATGTATATTGGGTTAAGAATACAGAGTTATCACAAAATGAATAGATGAATTAAGACAAGTTCCTTTGTTTCCTTATCTTTGTAATTTTATTCAGTTATATGTATTGTTTTATACACATAAGAAGAGGTGCTTGGGTATTACAATTTTGTGATTTTCTCCAAAGCCTGTCCTCTTCTGTTCTTATTATATATGATGCCTAGAATCATGTACAGTTTGTCATATCCCCTTGAGTTTTAAATCTAACTTTCACATATCAGGGAGAAAATGTGCCATTTGTCTCTATGATCTTGGCTTAACTTTCTTAACATGATTTATTCTAGTTCCATCCATTTCCCTGCAAATGACATTTTTTTTTCTTTCTAATGGCTCTTTCTGTAAAATTTCATTGTATATAGATAGCATAATTATTGGATCCATTTATTTATTGTGGGGCATCTGAGTTTTGTACATAACTTGGCACTATGAATTGAGCAGCAAGGAACATGGTTATGCAAGTGTCCTTGTCATATTATGGTTCATGATTCTCAGGTTAGATGCCTAGAACTGGTATGGGATGGTATTAGAGAAGGCCTGTATTTAGATTTTTGAGCAACTTCCAGACTGCTTTCCAGAGTGGTTGTATTAGTATACATTCCCACCACCAGTGCAGTAGGATTCCTTTTCATCCACTTCCCAACAGCATTTGTTTTCAGAATTCAGAATATTTGGGTAAGATGGTACCTCAGGATTGCTTTGATTTACATTTTTATGGCCAGGGATGATGAACCTTTTCTGATGTTTCTTTGCCATATTTACCTCTTCTTCTGAGAAGTCTCTCCTTACCTCCTTGCCCATTTAGTGATTGGTTTATTAGGTTTGGGAGGGGTAGTTTCCTGAAATCCATGTATACATTGAATATTAGCCCTTTGTCTGATGTATTGCAGGTAAATATCTTTTCCCAATTTGTTGGTTGTCTTTTTAGTTTAGTGGCTATGTCCCTAGTCTTTGCAGAATTTCTTTCCTTTGATGTAGTCCCATTTGTTGGGTCTCTCTCCTATCTGTTGTGCCCCTGGGACTCTATTCAGGAAGTCCATGCCTGTACCTACAATTTCTAATGTCATCCCTATTCTGTGTTACAGTAGTTTGGCTGATTTTATGGTAGTTAATCCATTTTGAATTGATGTTAGTGCAAGCAGAGATCCACTTCTAGTTTTCTGACTATAGCTGCCCAGTTTTCCCAACACCAATTGTTGAAAAGGCTATGATTTGTGTGTGTGTGTGTGTGTGTGTGTGTGTGTGTGTGTGTGTGTGTGTGTGTGTGTGTGTGTGTGTTGTGTGTTGGTTTTGGGGCTTGAACTCTGGTCCTCAGCGCTGTCCCTCAGATATTCAGCTTAAGGCTAGTGCTTGAGCCACAGTTCCACTTCCCATTTTCTTGTGCTTTATTGGAGATAAGAGTCTCATGGGCTTCCCTGGCCCTGCTGGCCTTGAACAACGATCCTCAGATCTCAGCCTTCTGAGTAGCTAGGATTAAAGGCATGAGCCACAGGCAACTGGCAAGGCTATGTTTTTCCACTGTACATCTTTCACTCCTTTATCAAACATCAGATGATTGTAAGTATGTGGTTTTATTTCTGGGTCTTTTGATCTTTTTTAATACATTTTCAATGTAAAAATAATGTACAGAGGGTTTACAGTTACATAATCTAGGTGATGAGTACATTTCTTATCAAGCATTATTACCTCCTCCTTTGTTTAACCCCCATCATGCCTTCCCTCCCACCTCCACAGCTACACTCCCCCTGATCCCGCCTAAATTCTGATGATCGTTTTTCCACAAAGTGTCTTGTGCATCTCATTATTACAATGGGTCAACCTGTATCTCTATTTAAGCATTTTGTTTTTTCCCTTCCCCTCCACAAATTAGAGAAGCATATATAAAATATGCATGACATCGACATTACATACAGTGAAAACACAGGTTATACCATGGGGGAGGAACATACAAAGAACAAAAAAAATCACATGATATATTGTAAATACGTTAGAAACAAGAGAAAGAAAGAAAAAACCACTTATGTCCCTATCTTGTGGTTCATTTCACTTATTTGGTCATATGTACATACCTTTTCTTTTTGGAGTGCAGGATAAATGTGTGCCAATGGAAAATGACCCAGTCTATGTTTAGGAAAACCAATAAGTGAGGTCCAAAATCTAGTTTCAGTTGAGGAAAGGGAATCTGTCCTCACATAATATCCAGAATAATCTGTCCTGCTGCAGGGGATCCAATATCCAATTGAGAAATTATAATCTCTCCCTCCCACGACTCAGGAAAAAATTCTATCTTTTATGAGGAAGTAGATCTCTTTGAGGACTCTGAGGCAGAATTGCTGCCTGAAGGCAACTTAGAGGCCAATCTAGATTTCGAGATTCCTTCACCTCTTCCTGGGAAAATTTTTCTTTTTCTTTTTGTCCTTATTGTTGTAAAATGTTCATTCTATTTATTTTTCTAACGTTATTAAAATGCCAATGTTTATATTATGTTATACAATTCGTGAATCCTAAATGTGTTTTTTTTCAGCCTACAATCTAAAGCACCATGCACTTGTTTTGTTTGTGGGAAAACACAGAGTAAGAGGGGGCTGTAAAAGAGAGACTTATGGATATAAAGGGGACTGTTAAATGCACAGGCAGTGGCAAGGAAGCCAGGCCATGCCTGAATGAGGTGATAAGGTGGCTCCAAAAGCTCTAGGACATAGCAGATCAGATGTCCTTAGAAAGCAGTTCTGTCAATTGTGACAAATGCTACAATGTTTATAATGGTATATGGGACTCTCTTCCAACAGTGAATTCAAGTCTGTATACATATTTATTGTGCTTTGGGAAATATTGAAGAAAAATTTGGCTCCAATAATATCCAAAATGTACTTAGGGCTGAAAATATTTGACAAAATACATAGGAAATACCTATATTGGAAAGTAAAAGCCATCATCAATAGAAGAAAGAAGGCTTACATAGATGGACAAAGACAAAATCAGGAAGGAAAAAAATCCACTATTAAATCAGTTATATGCAAATATTTGTTATATTCTTTATATTTTTATAGTATATTATATGATGTATAAGAATGAATATGATTTTTCATACTACAAAGGCATTTATCACTTTCAGTCTTGAGTATATTTTTCACAAATCTAGTGTAAATCATTATTGGGGAAAGTGGTAATATAACTTTGATTATAATTATATGAATATATTTTTTGATTCTAGATATAATACTGATTATAAATAGATGAATAAATATATACACATATTTTCATATCTGTCTATGAAGTGAATAGAATGAAACTTAGTACACTATGTATAAAAAAGCAGCTATGAGTTGAGTATAGGAGTCTCAGGTCTGTAATCCTAGTGATGTGGGAAGCTGGGTTCTGAGGTTTAGTCTCTCTTACCCCCATCGCATTAGATTTTGAGAGGAGTCCTGGGCCCTCCAGTGTAACAAAGAGACACACATGCAGTGGGATCACACTCCCTGCACCCAGAGGAAAGTCAGTAGAAATCAGAACAAGCCTCTTATCTTATGACAGTATACTCAGTTCCTGTGCCAAGATGGACATCTGTAGAACATCATATTGAAAGTTTGCATTCCCTCCAAAAGTGTTTCTGACTATGCTGAATTAAACCTCATTTTACCTTCCAAGCTTCAAACACATAGAAATATGTCAATGGCTCAAGAGAGATGGAGAAAGACTTACAAATACACAAAATTGTATACTCTGCTTCAGTAATTCAATGACAAATCATCAAAGGCATGTTTTGAATTTTTCTTTCTTTTTAAGGAAATGGAAATATAGAGTTCATCAGGGAGTGGGTGATAATTTGGTTGCTGAGTTGTAGAATGCACTTCTGGGCATGGGACACACTTGGCTTGGTGAATTTCTGTGGGGATGTGTGTCCTCACGCAGCTTCACAAAACAATAGCCATAACTTCTATGATGCCACAGCCATCTTTCCATAGCAGGAAATAGGTGTCAGGCACTGATCTTGCCCTGAAGTGGCCTCAGCGGCACAGAAAGGCACAAAGAATGCTAGCCACCAGACTTCAGCTTGAAGAGCTGGCTTGACCAGAAACTAGCATAAATTGAGCTGGAGAAGGCTGATCTCCAAGTAAGGTTCCTGAGCACTAAGGACCAGGCATTATTACAGATGTTGGCGAAACAGAAGTGAACGTGGATCTCTCCTTAGCAATTTCTTGCTGAAAAGAAAACCAGAAGTCATAATGATAATTTCTATAAATCAGAGACATGACATTGGTCGTTTTGTGGCAACAACTTCAAAGTGGGGATGCGAGGAGACATCCCTGAGAAGGAGATAGTTAGCTTGAAAGCCATCATCCATGCAATTATCTAGAAGCAGGTACTGCAGGCAGTAAGAACAGTAAGTACATCCCCAATTAATGGGAATCGACGTGACTTGCTTCAGAAAAGGAAAACAGCACTGACATGCTTGCTTGTGAAGTAAGAATGGAAAGCTACAATGAAGAAAAAAAGATCAGAAATGAAGATAAGAATAAATTAGATAGATATTGGATGCTGCGGGTTACAAAATGAAAAATTCTCATGTTATTCTAAATCTGACATGACCCCTGGAACCAAAGTGCTCAAATAGGAGCTAGACACATATGATTCACCGAGAGAATACTTTTAAAATGTGACTCTAGCCGGGCTCTGGTGGCTCACAACTGGAATGCTTGCTACTCAGGAGGCTGATACCTGAAGATCATGTTTGAAGCAAGCCCAAAGAGTTAATTTGGAAAGACTGTTCTCCAATTAACCACCCAAAATATCATGTGAAACAACTGGTAGAGCACTAGCCTTGAGAAACAAAAACTAAGGAACAGTACCCAAGCCCAAGGTTCTAATCCCTGGAATACATAAAACAAAGAATCCAACAAATAAAATTTAGTGCTCAGTAGATCATCACTTAGCATTCTAGTTCCATATATTTGGTATGACCTTTGGAAATTATATCCTTAGCAAATGCTCTCCTCTGATATTCTGCTTCATTATCCGCTTTCAAACCCCTGGCATCACCAATGTCTGCTCCCATTTAGCATACCAGTCTGCCACTGGAAATTTTTTTTTTAATTTAATTTAATTTTATTTGTGAACATAGTGTACAGAGGAGTTACAATTACATGGACAGGATAATGCGTACATTTCTTAACAAGCATTGCAGCCTCCTCTTTTTTTTACACTTCACATCCCTTCCCAGCCTCCCCCCTCCCCCCATCCCAATCCTTCTCCTTCCTCCCCTCCCTCCCCCCCCAAACCGACGTTGTAAAGCTCGTTTTGGACATGACAACTTGTACTTCTCATTGTTGCAACAGGTCCACCTGTATCCTTAAACAACTGGTTTTTCCCCATCTCCTCCACAAGTTATACTGACATCAAATATAGTGAAAGCAGGGGTTATACTGTGGGGGAGAGACATACAAAGCAACAAAGAGATAATCTTATAAATGCGTTAGAAACACATGCATGGAAGAAAAAAACATTAAAATACACATCTAAGGGTTCATTTTCCTGACATCACCTTATCTGACCTTTTCCGCTTGACTCATACATATACTAGATATTACAAATAAGGGAAACCATGGGACCTATGTTTCTTTGGGCCTGGCTTACTTCACTTAATATAATTTTTTCCAAGTTTTTCCATTTCCTAACAAATGGGGCAATGTCATTCTTTCTGATAGAGGCATAGAATTCCATTGTGTATATATACCACATTTTCTTGATCCATTCATCTACTGAGGGGGATCTGGGTTGGTTCCATATCTTAGCTATGGTAAATAATGCTGAAATAAACATAGTTGTGCTGGTAGCTTTAGTGTGGTCTTGTTTGTAAACATTTGGGTAAATGCCCAAAAGTGGGATTGCTGGGTCATAGGGGAGTTCTATGTGAAGTCTTTTGAGGAACCTCCATACTGTTTTCCAAAGTAGTTGAACAAGTTTACATTACCACCAACAATGAAGTAAGGTTCCTTTCTGTCCACATCCCCTCCAGCATCTGTTGTTGTTAGAGTTCTTGATTTTTGCTGTTCTAACTGGAGTGAGGTGATATCTCAATGTTGTTTTGATTTGCATTTCTTTTATGGCTAGGGATGTTGAACATTTCTTCATGTGTCTATTGGCCATCCTTCTTTCTTCTTCAGAGAAGTTTCTCTTTAAGTCTTTCGGCCACTTATTTATTGGGCAGTTGTTTCTTTGAGGATTTGTTGTTGGGGCGTTTAATTTTTTGAGTTCCAAGTATATTTTAGATATGAGACCCTTGTCCGTTGTATGGCTAGTAAAGATCTTCTCCCAACCCTTGGGTTTTCTATTGATCTTGCTAGCTATGTCATTTGCCCTGCAGAAGCTCTGCAACTTTATGCAATCCCATTTGTCCAACCTTTCTTTCATTTGTTGTGTTTCTGGGTCTCTATTCAGAAAATTTCGGCCTGAGCCAAGGAGACCTAGGGTTTCTCCTATTCCATCCTGTAATGTTTTCAGAGTGTTTGCTTTGAGTTCAAGGTCTTTGATCCATTTGCAGTTGATTCTGGTGCAGGGTGATATATAAGGATCTAGCTTAAGTTTTCTACATGTAGTTAACCAATTTTGCCAGCACCATTTACTGCCACTGGAAATTTGAACATATATTTTTATTAATCATCAAAATTCTGATATATATTTCTCTAGCTTTGGGAGGAGAGGGGAAAAATCCAAATGCTTAACAATGGATACAGCTTGACCCCCTGTAACAATGAGATGTAAAAACACTATGTTGAAAAACTTACTTTATAATTTAGGCAGGAAGGAAGGAGAGAGGAGGGAGTGTACTTCTGGAGGTGGGAGGGAAGGGATGGTAGGGGAAAAACAAAGGAGGAGGTAACAATGCTTGATAGGAAATATACTCATTATTTTGCTCATGTAAATGTAACCCCTCTGTACAGTATTTTTACAATAAAAACATTAAAAAAGATACTATATGAAAGTTTGCACATGATACCTTATAACTATAATTCTTTCAAGAATTAGGGTTTTACACAAACATCCTGATTGCTTTGCCAAAGGATAAGAGATTTAAATAACGTACCTAGCATCTTGGAAGGAAAATACTATTGGCTTTAGATCAAATTCATTTATCTAATACTGAGGAAATAAATTTCAGAAATGGCAGAGGCAACGTGTATCATAAAATAACCGTATGAGGTACAACCAAGATTCCCAGATCAAACTTCCTGGAAAAAAGCAATGAATGAAAAGCTACTAATACTTCTAAAATGAGCCTATTGGTGATGGTTCATGCTTGTTATGCTAGGTAATTAGAAGTCAAAGATGAAAGGATATCAATTGAAAGCTTGGCCAGGAAGAAAACCTTCCTCTCTGCAACCAGCAGACAGGAAGCATCAGCTCTGTGCCTGATGCCCAGCTGGCTGGACGGTCTCTGCCCACATTCCGACACACAAGACCAACCCAATCTGAAATATTATCAAATACATTCAAATAATATCTCCTGTTTGGGAGATAATCTTTGAAAGATATAACAAAAACATTTCACTGATTTCCTTTTGAAAAATTCAGAATGAAAGGGGAAATATGTTCTCACTGACTGAAGGGTAAGTTAACGACCAGAATGATGTTAATGGGGGTAGAAGCCCATTTGGTAACTTATCCATTCAACCATCTTTCCTCACTTCTTGTCACATATCCTGAGCAGTGAGATTTTGTAATGGAAAGTATGTGTGTGAGCATGCAGCTTGTAAAAGTAGTAATGAAATGCTAGGCACTGGAACTCAGGCCTGTAAAACTAGCTGCTCAGAACCCTGAGATATGAGGAACTGAGTTCAAAGCCAACATGAGAATAAAAGACTCTTACCTTCAATTTCCCAGTAAAGGCAAAAAGATGAGCTGTGCTTCAAATGCCAGAGTGCTAGCATTGCATACAAAGCTAAGGGACATCCAGGCCCTGAATTCAAGCCCCAGTACTGGCTCTCATACACAAAAAGTAACCATGACAACATCACAGGTTATAAATATATTAGCAAGGGATGTAGGAGAATGGGAGGATGACAGCATTTACCTCACTTTTAATCTCAAGCATTCTGTACAGCGTAGCCCAATCTGTGAAAAGCTCTAGGTGAAATCTTCCTCAAAATCAGATTCATCCTCATATCCCTCTGCACATTTATCACACACACACACACACACACACACACACACACACACACAAAGGTCTATATTTTGCCATCTAATTTTGAAATATATAACCATACACATATGCTTCAGAATTCTGTGCCCTTGATTAGGTTACATAGGGAGCACAATATATCCAGGGTCTGGCTCATTCTTCTAATCTTAGCTGCTCAGGAGGGTGGGATCTGAGGATCACAGTTTGATGCCAACCTAAGCAAATAACTCCTCAAGATTCTTATCTTCAATTAAGAAGCAAGAAGTGGAGATGTGGTTCAAGTGGCACAGTGACAGCATTGAGTAAAATAATCTAAGCAAGATTTCCAGACCCTCAGTCCAAGCCTGTGTACTGGCCCACTAACACTCCATAAGCCAAAAATCCCTGAAAGACCAAACCAAAAATATGTCAATTTTTTGCTAACTTATGAAGTGAAATCCAATAAGGCAACATAGCTTTTGGTTGTTGAAGATTTGGTTGGAAAACCAAAAATTCAACGTGTGCTTAAGTGATATAACAAACAAGCAACGAAATAAAAATTTCCCAATAAAAATCTGGAACCCCTGACCAAGAGATTTTTTTCTACGTTTTTGAAAATTACTTATTTTTCAGTAAGTGAAATAGTATAAACCTTTATTGTAAGTTATAGGAGTCAGTGTAAGCTCCAAGGAAGTGAATGTAAAACTAAAATCACACACAGCATTACAAGTTTCTATGCCTCTGGTGAGACACTAGAAATCTGTAATTGTGTAGCCTCTAGAAAGGAGAAGGAAGATGCTCAGCATCATTGGTCATAAAAGAAATGCAAATCAAAACCACATTGATTCCACCTCACCCCAGTTAGAATAGCCATTTTCAAGAGAACAAATAATAGCAGATGTTGACCAGGATGTGGCTAAATATGAACACTACTACACTGTTGGTGGGAATGGAAGGCAGTATGGAGGTTCCTAAAAAGACTAAACATAGAACTCCCGTAAGATCCAACTATCCCACTTCTTGGCCATCACCCAAATGATTTCAAAATAGAGCACAATAAGCTACCAGCACAACTATGTTCATTGCAGCATTGTTTACGATAGATAAGATATGGAACCAACCCAGTTGCCTCACAATAGATGAATGGATCAAGAAAACGTGGAATATTTACACAATTTTATGCTTCTGTAAGAAAGAATGATATTGTCCCTTTCATAAGAAAATTGATAGACTTGGAAAAAATCATATTAAGTGAAGTAAGCCAGGCCCAAAGAAACATAGGCTCTATGATTTCCCTTATTTGCAATTAGTATTATCCTGTTAGTCCTGAAAGAAGATTATAATAGCTGAAGTACTATAAACATATGTGTGATCATACAAAATGATGCTAATTGAAATGAACACGAAGATATTGAAACAGCAGGTCTTATTTTGTTTAGTTGTCAACCTTGATATAGCCAATGTACAGTAACTAGTTCTTTCTTTTTACTTTATTTCATTTTTCTTTTCAAATTAGTTTTATCCCTGGCAATTCTTGTCTTTGATTCTGGTACCCTCCATCCTATATATGCATGTATTTGAGGAAAGGGAAGGGAAATAACAAAATGCTGAAAGATGACCCAGTGCAACAATAATAGGTTACATTAAAGCAGGAATGATCTTTACAACAACATGGGGGACATGGGGGGAGGAAGGAGTGGAGGGAAGGGATAGACAGAGAAAAACAATAGAGTGGGAAACAATTTTCAATGAGAAATGTAACTTATTCGTGTAAATATAACCCCTCTGTACAGCATCTTTACAATAAAATATTTTTAGTGTAAAAATGAATTTTTCCCATCAAATGTCAAGCTGATACCATTGGAACTTCTGAGTTCATGTGAAAGAGTGTTTTAGGAGTTTCAAGAAGCTAGTACTAAGTACAAATAACCACAATTTAGTGATAATAAGAAAAGCTCTTTTTATTGTACTATATGAACAAAAGAAAATTTCTTTTTGTTTCTGTTCACTTAGAACTCTCTTTGCCATCTGCATTGTTCCAAAGTCAAACTAATCACTTATCCTTATCTTTCTTTGGTATCTAGCTTTGGCATGTAATCTGAGATATAAGCAGTATTCTTTTTTCAATTTGGAGGCCTAGCAGGGAGGTGCTCCTTCCTGGTCAAGAGGTTAGACTGGAGGACCCAGCACACTTGCTGTGGTTTCTTTTGCACAGCTCACTGAGGAACTTACTCAAATATGTTTTCAAATTCTACCAATAACTCTTATTAGTATGAAGCACTTAATTAGAAGTCACTTTCTCAAACTCCTATTTGAGTAATAAATAGAGTAGGAAAAATGTTGTTTGCTATTTTTATCACTACATATCTTAATGTCTAAGTATAAAAGCCAGACTTACTCTAAGGGCCTAGAATAAGCAAAATGGCTTCTAGAGCTCAGATTATCTCTTTCCACAGAAGATGACAGCAGCAGAAACTGGCAGAAGGAAGAGAAAGTTTAATGTCTCCTTAATTCTTAAGTTTCAATGCTCATTGAGGAATCCTCAGGACTGAGGACAGTTTAAGGACGTAACAGATCCTGTGTTGTTTTCTATCATAGGAAGCAGACAACAGTCTCCCATCACTCTTTAGGTGACACACATGAGTGGTGTTCTTGGTGGGTCCTGAGAGGGTCCAGGACGGCTCTGTCATGATCACTGGAGACTCGGAATTGCTCTCTAAGAGAACGACATAGAGGAATGTGGTAACAAGACCTGAGATAGGGTTTTGTCAGATCTAGGTGATT